>NW_027466958.1:912500-956081 GCF_046128005.1 Genypterus blacodes
CCGGCTCGGCCCGGCTCGGCTCCGGTCTATAGGCTCGGGGTTGTTTTCCACTATGCAACGCTATAGAGGCCTTGTGGCTGACGGATGCCTTTACTCTGTTAGCTACAGCTAGCTGGAAGCTAACTATATGGGGGCCATTAGTCATGGCTCGTATATTGAGGCTTTAGCTGGGCAATAAAACAGCGACACAAAGGAGCGGGGCCAGCAGCGGGGGGACACGCAGATAGGAAGGCAGCGGGGCGGTGAAACGGAGGGGCCCGAGTCCCTGACAGCTAACGGCAGCTAAGGCTAAACGCGCTGGCTTCACGTTGAGCCAGCAGAGGAGCTAAAACAACACTCACTTCTAAAGATGTGTGATATTATTGTGAAGTCTGTCCCACATTAACATTAACGCATTGATTGAGCTCATCCGCTGCGGGGGGGGGGGGGGTGAAAATAATCAACCAGCAGCGGGTGAAGGTCGAGTCCAGATACTGTGAGGAGTTTTTATTCGTGCGGTCCTTTTGAGGAGAGGCCGGGGTGGGAGCTGGACCCCGCAGGCCCAGCAGGCCCGCGGGGTCCTCAGGTGGCCCTGGAGCAGACTCAGACTCAGGCTCAGACTCAGACTCAGACTCAGCCTCTCACCCAGAGCTGCACTCCTCTAACTTACTATAAGCACCAGGTTGTTTGTGTTATGATGAGCTGGTCACCAACAGATATTTAGAATTGCTGTTCCTTTTTTGTAAATACACTTCTGTCTGCCATGTAGTTTGATTTAAACCCCATGAAGTATGTTTACCAAATGTCTGCACCGGAGGATGTATAGACTGCATATGATCTCATTTTAAACAAACTGATGTTCAGGCTGCCAAATCAAACATCCAGGAATTGTGTGTGTGTGTGTGTGTGTGTGTGTGTGTGTGTGTGTGTGTGTGTGTGTGTGTGTGTGTGTGTGTGTGTGTGTGTGTTTCCCCACAAAGGGCCTCTGGTATCTAGAGTGACTTTACATTTCTTCAGTCAGTCAAAGCAAATGAAATCAAGTGTTTGTTTGTCAGAGACTTGGCATCTGTTTTTTTCTGGTGGTACCAAAAGTTTGCGACCTGCTGGAGTAAAGAAGTGAATAATAAATAAACCCGTACATACATTAACCTGTCGCCTGTAAGCTGCACTGTTGGATAGAAATCAAAACAAATGTACTGAAGCTCCTGTTGATGATCTACCATCCGTCTCTTGCAGGCAAGACTGGAATACCTCGTCAAATGGAAAGGATGGGCGATGAAGTAAGATGCACAGTCACTTCAATGCTCAATTCTTTCTTTTCTTTAGCTTAAATCTGGAACAAATCCATTCTGGTGTCCGTCTTAAACTAGAGATGTTGTTGTTTCTCTGTTTTCACTCAGGCACAGCACCTGGGAGCCAGAGGAGAACATTCTGGACGACAGGCTCATACTGGGGTTTGAGCAAAAGTGAGTCAAGCTGGTTAAACACAGAAATGAGAGCGTGTGCTTCTGCTCGTCCTCATTAATCTAGTTTAAATGTTCTCTGTTCCCTCCGTTTCCTCCTCCTCCTCCTCTCCTGTCGTAGCTGAAGGCCTCTATGTGTGCTGCCGACACACTTCAGGGTCTCGTGCTGCTTACATGGAGACTAGAAGAGACACGTGAAGGCAAATCCTCTGCCGTGTCTTTACATACGCTGTCTCTCACTCCTCTACTTTCACTTCTATCCTCTGGCTTGGCTGGATTAGCTCTCCGTGTGCTCCTCAGGTCGTCTGCACTGATGTGAGCTGTAAGACAAACCTCTGTTTCCCCTTGTTTCAGGGAGCGGGACAGAGAAATACACGGGCCAAAGAAACGGGGACCCAAACCCAAAAACTTAGCCAAAAAGGTAAAGTGTTTGATGTTTGTGTGTCTGAAATGACTTCATGCACCGAGCCAGGCAGCCATTTTGGTTGGGTTGCCACTCTGCATTTCAGGTGGCCACTGCCAGAGATGGCGCCGCTGCAGAGGTTTGTGGTTTCTGCTGTTTCTGTGAGAATGAGGTCAACAAACCTCCGGCAGCTGATTTCTTCCTGGTATTCTCTATCTATACATCTTCTTAGACAGTATTAATAATAGAAACATACTCAGAGACGACTTCACGAGATGCAAACATGCAGTCCAATAGTAAACCCTTCAGATTTAAGATGGTCAGCCTCATGCAGCTCAGATTAGTGGGCCGTTCCTTCAGTCCTGTTTGCTGATCCTGGAGATAAACTGAGTGTCCTGCACATTTTCTGCAAAAACAGTGCTCACACCTGAAAGTGATGTTTTGTAATGAGCGTGGCGTCCTGCTGCTGTGTCATCTCCCTCAGGGTCGGGCAGCCAAAGGCGAGGCCAGCACCAGAGCTTCAAATCCCCGCCAGAAAACTCCACGGGCCTCCTCGGCTGCTTCCATCAGAGCCGCCCCTTCCTCCTCTTCCTCCTTCTCCTCCTCCTCCACCGTGGGGCCCTCCCCCAAGCTCAACTCCCTCGCAGCCACCCATAAGCTGAAGAAAGACATTCACCGTTGCCACCGCATGTCCCGGCGTCCTCTCCCCCGCACAGACCCGATGGCGTCGGCCTTCTCCAGCCCCGGCGGCGCCCCCTCCCGCCCACACGTCTCCCCCTTCTCCGAGACCGTCAGAATCCTCAACCGCAGGGTCAAGCCGCGTGAGGTCAAGAGGAGTCGCATCATCCTCAACCTGAAGGTCATTGACAAGCCGGGAAGGGGCGGGGCGGGAAGGAATGTGACGTCGGGACGGCAAAATATTCCCTCCCGTAATCGCATCATTGGGAAGAAAGGTGAGGCCCCCTACAGACCCTTCCAGCCCCCTCTGAAGATGCTGGGCTTCCCCATGTACGGGAAGCCGTTCGGGCTGCAGTGTGGGGGCCCGGGAGCTTTTCAGTCTCACCCGGGGTCTAATGTCAGCCAGCCCCCGTCCGCCCGGTACAGGTCCTCTCCTTCCCCTTGCAGCTCCAGGGGATCTCGCCCGTCTGCTCCGGCCGAGGCCCCGGCATCATCCCGGCCTGACGGAGCTCGCACAGAGACCCGGACGCCGGGCCCCGCCCCATCCTCAGATGCAAAGCCAGCTGCATCTGCGTCCACCTTCCTCCCCTCGTCCCCCTCTCACTCTTCTGCCACCGTGGAGGATGAAGAGGAGGAGGCATCTGTGGACTCCTTATCTAAAGAAGGGGCTAGAAAGTCCCTGCCTAAGTGCCAGCCATCCAGCACCCCGGCCCCTGTGGTCCCCGCCGCCGCCGCCACCTCCGACCCCAAAAGGGTTCCTGCTGAGGGCGACCCTGACTGGCACCCCGAGATGGCGCCCAGTTGCAAGGATGTGGTGGTAACCGACGTGACCACCAACCTGGTCACGGTCACCATAAAGGAGTTCCCGTCCCCGGCCTCGGGCCCCGCCTCTCCCTCCTCCGCCCCTGAGAGCAGCTCCTCCCCTCCCCCCAGCAGCGGCGTCGAGGGCCCCTCCTCCCCTAAGCCCTAAAAAGTCACACTATATGAAGTTGAATGCCATTGATGAAACAAAACATCTGCCCAGTGTTGCTCCTTAAACCTTTCCCTTAAAGGTGCGTCCGTACTTTAATCAAAAGTAACTTAACTCCGCCCGGCCACTGAATCGTAAAGAGAGCATATTTTTTGAAAAATAGGTGTATAAATCCAAAAAGGGGGGGGCGGTTACTTCCTGTCACTTAAATTGCCATATTGTGTCCGCTTGCACTCTTAGGCAGGCTTGGATGGAAATGGTGTTTTGTTTTCTTCCCTTTGCTAAGTCAGGCTTAGGCTCAAACTCTGACGCTACGTTCACGTCTGTTGTCATCACACGGACAGCGACGCAGAGCAGTCGTTAACACGTAGCTTCAGCGCCCTAAACTAGTTACCGTCTGAATGAATGACTTTTGGGAGCCCAAAGATGTGAACGTAGCGTCCGTCGTCCTTTTAGTCTGGGCTCGCTTTGCCGTCGCCTCTGTGAAGGAAACAAATCCTGTTTGCATGCAGGCTCAGCTTCCTGCGTCAGCCAGGTAGCTGCAGCGCACCTGACTGCGTCCCAAACCAACCTACACCATGTAGGCTGTTTCCCCTTATTGCTCTCTTGAACCCACAGGCACATCCGTAAAAGCTGCAGAAGAAAACGCGTAAACAGACAGACAGGATGGATTTGACGTTATTGCTGGCCTTGCTTTCTCTCCCTGCTTGCCTTGGGTTTACAAACCCACCGCCTTCTTCAGTTCTGTGATGTCCACCAAGACTCTAAACTGGTGTCTCTGTATGCCACATCTGTGCCGTATAATCTCTCCACTCGTCAACATCTGTAACACTCATGGACTCACAATGATTCCAGCGACACAACTAGCTACAGCCCACGGCCAAACACTCCAACCTGTGATCCATTTGATGGATGTGTAAGTCTGTAGGACGTACGTTAGCTCCAGGCTGTGGTTTAGTTTGGAGTAGCTGGTCAGTTTGAAACCTTCAGCTTTGGCAGATTTCCCGTTCTGCTTTGTTCCTTTCGGTGTTGCTCGTCAGTCGTTTATCTAGCGGTGCTTTATTAATGGATTCTCAAGTGCTTGTTTCAGTAGGAGTAGTAGACGTAGCATGGCTCACATTCTTCTATCACCCAACCAGAGGCAGATCCTTTATAATCCAAACTCTAATCTTTCCTCTGCTCCCAACTCCCTGCTCTTTCTAGACCTTTCCAGATCGCCACCTCTTCATTTCATCTCCTGCGTTGTTGCCTTATAGCTGCTCCAGGCTCCGGTTAGCATTTCCTCCCTCAGCTCCTGCCGCACATACCAGAGAATAGACAACTCTCACGTCGGCCATGACTTGAAACTTTAGAGCGGGAGAAAGAACATCAAAGCTGAAACACTTCACCGGCTCTCGTTGTGTTCTATCTGGAGAGCGGTCAGACGTGATGTAGGCAGAGAAGTGAAGGTGTTGCCTCTTCCTGTGGTGTAGTAGATCTAGGCCATCTGTGTGGTTTCTCTCATAGGTAACATATAAACAGAGCTCATCCACGGTATGAAGACTCTCAGCTTCTCCCGGTCTTTGTACTTTTCTTGAGGCCAGCAATGAACTTGATGTATTGGACATGATGTCCCAAATGGATTTCTGGAAGTTTTTGAAGTGGCGTTTCTCCCGGACTGTCCCTCTCCCAGCGGCGGCCGGTGACTCCTGCACTCAGACGGGTGAGCTGTTAGGCTGCTAGTTGATGTTTGTTTGTTTGTTTTGATGGCAATGTTCTTTTTTCTTATAGCACAACTCGGCTTAGTGGCCTCTCCTTCAACCAAACAGGGCTCTGGATTTGACCTGTTTGGATCTTATAAGATGTTTGTTTCCCCCTCGTTTGTTTTCATTTGTTTTTACATTTATATGTGATGTAATCTGAAGTGCTAGACTTTGGCTCTAGTGTGTGTGTGTGTGTGTGTGTGTGTGCGTGTGTGTTGGAGGGGCGGGGGGGGACAGAAGGAACCTGGTTAATGTGTGATTTAAGGTTTTTAATTGAAAACTGTGCGTTAAGGCCTTTTTCCTTTGTACTGTACTTAAATACTTAAATAAATAAATACTTTTTTTTTCTTTTTTTTTTTTTTTTTTTAAATATGCATAATAATGTGATCCTTTTTATTTGAATGCCATTTAAAAGTCCAATATGGGTTTGATCACAGGACAAACTCACCCAGGCTGCAGTCCGTCTGCTTTTTAATCCTAATCTGAATGATGTAAATTGTATTGAAGGAGGCAGGAGGTTGACGACGATGTAATGTATCTGAACTTCTGAAGCATGTTTTGCAAACCCGTATTGTACAGAATATGTATTCAGTGTCATGTTACCTGTTACTGTTGCTTTCTGTGTATGTTTCCTGTACAAAGCTTTGGATTAAAAGCTCTTCAGAATGTTCTGTTGTGTTTTGAGTTATTACCTAGAAACCTGCATGGAAAACTCTGTGACCTTTGACCCGAAATCGTAGGCGGAGTTACAAACTGTTGACCATCAAAATTCAAATTAATGGAAAATCTCTGAAGGCTCAAGTGGGCGTGGCTTATCTTAATGTAGTTGACTGAAGATACTATATAAGGTTTGAGGAATACGAAGGTGAACATAAAATAAATTTCTGTTATGTCAAAGAAATATTCAGTCACTTACAGTAGAGAGAAGGAGGGAAAGACCAGCTTTAGATAGCTCCATGTTGAGTGCTGCTGATGTGTAGCTCCGCATGGGGGCGCTGTAGATCCATGTCGGTGTATTCAGAGAGCGGAGCAGCCTGTGTGTGTTTACGGGACAACGTGAGGGTCGAGGAATAACAAGCTCACAACACTCCAGAATACACGACTGAGTGATGAGGGGAATATGGCTTTACTTTCTGTTTTGCTACCTCTCTCGCCCTCTCCCTCCCTCTGTATCTCTCTCTGTCTCTATCTTTCTCTCTCTCTCGCTCTATCTGCCTCTCGCTCTTCCTCTCTCTCCCTCTGTTTTTTTCTCTCTCTCTCTCTCTCTCTCTCTCTCTCTCTCTCTCTCTCTCTCGCTAACATAAAAGCCAGATAAACCTGAAATAGATCGTCTCTAGCACGAGTGCCACATCTGTTGCTGTCTGAGTGCGTTTGTGAGTGTGTGTGTGAGTGTGCATATGTGTGTGTAGGCTGGTCAGCGTATAGGGAAGCTTGACTGTGATTATGGGGACACATTATCCGGTCATGTTCACGCACTCAGGAAAATAAACAGAAAAGGAGAGGAAGAAGGAGGAGGAGGAGGAGGAGTTCACACCGGCTTTCCTGCAGTCTGCCTGCAGTCCAAGGCAGCTTTGTGTTCACAGCCAGTGCTGCATTATGGGATGCAAACATCTGAGGCTATGGTAAGGTCAATCACCTTCACCCCCTCATCCTCAGGCACAGAAACACGTGCCTGCACTCATGGCTCCCTCAGTAGAGCGCAATGCAAATACACATTCATGTCTGGCTGTCACTCTGTACACCTGCATGTGAAGTCTCTGAGCAGAGCTGAACACAAGCATGAACACAAGCATGAACACAGCTGAGGCTCTGTGTTTAGGTGTGATGATGTCATGTTTGTGACAAGCAGCCTGCTCATTAGTGTCATCATTGCTCTTGTGTGGGATTCTGTCACTGCAGATATTATGATATGAAGCTTCCCCTTCACCTTCACCTCATCTCATCTGCTCTCATCTCTCTCTCTCACACACACACACACACACACACACACACACACACACACACACACACACACACACACACACACACACACACAGAGAGAGAGAGAGAGAGAGAGAGAGAGAGAGAGAGAGTGAGAGAGATTGATCCATCACTGGCTTGTTTGTTCGCGCTGCTCACCTCTGCTCTGACTGACGCATGCCCGCAGCCTCGCTCCTCCTATCCAGCGGTCCCCATGGTAACGCACGGAGGAGAGCAGCTTAGCAACGCGGAGACGACGAGGGAGCATCTCTGGTCCAGACACGGAGGAGCCATCGATATTACGCGGAGAGAGCAGCAAGACGACCGACAACCGTGAATTCCTGCGCGTAAGTTGAAGCTTTTTACGCAAACAGCCGCTCCGCCTCGTGTCGACGCTATTTACCGTGACATGATGGAGATGTGCGGGTGATTCTGTGTGTTGCTGTGCGGAGTGAATGATGCGGGGCTTTGCGTTCTTTGCAGGTCCGTGTTTCCCCTGAAACGCAGCCGTAATCCTCTGCATCGATCTCCACAGACACCATGAAGTTCGTGGTGGTGCTCGTGGCCGCGGGCACGCTGGCCTTCCTCAGCGCGGTCATCTGCATCGTTGCCAGTGTTTATCCACGGAAACGCGCCGCGCCTTCCAGCGATAACGGGACCCTGACAGAGGAGATCCAGCCCGTGGAGTCCGGCTCGGTGGCTCACGCCGGACCACTGGGCGCCCTGCACGGCGCCGAGTCCTACGACGGGGGCAACGGACTGGGCATCGGCCTGGAAGTGCCCACTCTGAACGAGCTCAACCTCGGTGAGGGGACCGGGGGAGGCACCGGGAAACAGTTCAGCTTCAGCCGCTTGATCTGCACACCGGTGCCAGTGGGAGAATGCAAGCACAAGGACCTGAGGCAGCGGCGGCAGCAGGAGCAGCAGGCGGACGAGCCGTTGTACGGGGCCGGGGACGAGGACTGGACTTACCTCCGGACCACCGCGGAGGAGCTCCGGCAGATGGTCATGCAGCAGAATGACCAGATCCTCATGGACCAGAGGACCATCCGGGAGCTGACGGGGAAGCTGAGCGAGTGCGAGAGCGGCCTGGAGGATGACAGGACCATCCCGGAGCGGAGCGTCGGGGTCTGGAACGGCAACCGTCGCATCATGGCCGGGGATGATGTGAGCTCCTCTGCCGCGGCGCAGCTGCAGACGGCGCGGGCCGTGGAGGAGCTGGCCCGGGCCATCATGGACCTGAAAGACCGCATAGAGAAGCTGGAGGTATGAGGGGAACCGAACTAACTTTGGGGCAGAACCTGTTGTCCTCTCGTTGTCATTCAGTTAAAGCAATATTCAGGACTTATTACAAAATTCTAAATGATATCGAATCACATTATATTATCATCCACCTCTCTAGTCCATGGTCTCATAGCCAGGATGTCCACTTTAAAGTGCAGTTCGGAGCCTGATAGAGGTTAATCCTCTCAGAATGTATTATTGACAGCAGCAGAAACTATTCCAGCCTCTAATTGAAGAAAAAAAAAAGCCAGATGTGCAACAATAGGGTGCAGCAGTGAGATGGCTTCCAAACACGCGTCTGCATTCATCATCTTAGCTGCTCTGACACTCCGTCCCCCCCCCCCCCCCCCCTTCATCCTGCACTTCCTCTTTTATCCTCACCTCTCCACTCCTCTCGCAAGTGACTCGTGACACAGACACTCTGGTGCTCGTGTGTCACACGCACACGCCCCACAGGCCCATGGGAAATCTTCCCACATGCCAGCCCTAAAACAACCCCACCCTCCACCCCCTCCTGTGTCAGCCTCCAGCCTCCAGCTCTGCGTGCTGACAGCAGGAGAGAGACATAAATAAAAGATGAAGCTGGCTGGACAGGAAAGGGGTGTGTGTGTGTGTGTGTGTGTGTGTGTGTTTGACCCGCACACTCACACACAGACACACACACTCAGGCGTGCTGCATCACTGCCAGCCCTCTCTAACCAGAGTCAGTCCCAAGGTTGACTTCCTCCGTGTGGATTTATATCCTGGATGTGCTCACACTCCGCTCGGCCTCAGCAACTTCCCTGATATCGTATATCACCGTCACATCCGTCTCATCCACTGTAACAGCAACACCTCGTTCTTTACTGCTGCTTCATCAACAAGCTTTCCGACTCCCTGCTCTGAATACTAATACAGCTCCTGCCAGGATCCCATTAGTGTGCTGCATCTCTGCCTGCAGCCTCGCTTCACTTTTCTTACAAGTACTGCTGTGAATACTACAATACCTCTGCTGCCTGCACTTATACTTCCCTGTTGAATACTATCACCTCTACATTAGCTGTACTGCTGTTACTACTACCTCCATTCACACTGCTGCTACAATTAATGCTCCAGCTATGCTAACGGCTCCATAAAGGCCTTTTGATGCTCCGGCTGCTTTTCACAGATTCATTATGTCTTTTTCTCCACTGTATTCCTGTTTGATGTCTCAGAACAGCTTTTTGTGAGTTTCTAATCACGATCTCCACCCCCTCCTGTAGGCAGAGATAGGCCCCCCCGCCTTGAACCTCACCGACCCGTCTGCGGGCGTAAGCAGTAGCAGCAGCAGCAGCAGCAGTGTTAGCCCGGTTGGTAATGCCGGGAAAGCTCCTGCTCCGGCCGGAGGTGTTGTGGCGCCTCCGCCCGCCGCAGCTCCCCCAGGAAGCCGCCGGCCCACCTCGCCGGCCTCCAAAGCCCCGGCGAAGGGCTCCTCCGGTCGGGGAAAGGGCACATGGAGGGTGGAGGATCTGGAGGGGGAGCTGGAGAGGAAGATCAAGATGTTAGAGAAGGAGCGACAGGCCATGAGAAAGGAGACTCAGGGCCAACACGAGAAGATCAACCAGGGCATCGACACTGTCAACCACCGCGTCACCGAGCTGGAACACAGTGAGTGCACGGGAGGAGGAGGAGGAGGAGGGGGATAGAGGGGGACAAATGGATGAGTGTTAAGACAAAGGGAAGGTACAGGGGGAGGTGGTTGAACATGAACGAAAGGATGGATGGATGATGGTTGAATCGATTAACGCAGGCAGGTCAGCTCACCAATGAATCTTTAATGAGCACTGTGGACGGACTGGGTCATCACAGCAGCGGGAACAAGCTCAAGATTAGAATGAGATGAAGAATAAAGCTCTGAAGGTTACAATGTGTCAAAAGATGAGGCCTTGCTCTCCAAAATCACGAAGATTGATAGATAGAAGAACTGAGAGAAGTCTTTAATAAGAGCCAAGTGTAGGAGGCAAGGTCATGGCCGGCTGTGGAGGAGGGTGATGAAGGAGAGAAACTCTTTTTGAGCTTGTGAGGCACTGTGTGTGTGTGTGTGTGATTGTGTGTGTGTGTGTTGGAGGAGCATGGTCGTCACAGCATCACCTCTCCCCTCATTCCTTCTCCTGTCTCCTTTTGTTTCCTCCCTTGTCCTCCAGCGCTGACAGAGCCATCCTTCCCCGACGGCTTCGTCATCTCCTTCCCCATGAGAACCAACTACATGTACGGCTTGGTCAGGAAAGAGATGCCCGAGATGTACGCCTTCACCGCCTGCGTGTGGCTCAAAGCCAAAGAGGGCGGCATCGGGACGCCCTTCTCCTACTCGGTCCCGGGTCAGCCCAACGAGCTGGTGCTGCTACAGGGAGTCCACAACCCCGTGGAGCTGCTCATCAACGACAAGGTAGACAAGAGCGTATACGTCACGGCCTCAGGGTTTCTGCTGCTGTTGTGATCACTTATTGATTAAATAGATGTGATGTTGATGAGGGGTGTGGCTCTCTGACCCCTGGGTGTTGTTTGGTGGACATAAACCAACATGAACCTGATGTGGCTCAGCTCCTCAGATTCAACCTTTGGTCTCGTGCCGTCTGGAGATTGGCAGAAGTCTTGCAGAAGACAGATTGGTTGGTTGCTTTCTTTTCTAAACTGTAGGTGGCGCAGTTACCCCTGTCCCTACAACAGAACGAGTGGCAGCACATCTGTGTGAGCTGGACGCTGAGAGACGGCGTATGGAAGGCCTACCAAGGTGGCAAGATGAAGGGCAGGGGAGAGGGACTGGCTGCCTGGCATCCCATCAAGCCCGGGGGGGTCCTCATACTGGGCCAGGAGCAGGTGAGATGGACGCATGGAAAAGGACATGAACAATGGATGAATGGAGGGGTTGATGGATGGCATGTGGAAGAATGGTGTCAGCAGAATGGACAAAGATCTGAGGGCAAGGGGAGGGAGAGAGGGAGAGAGAGGGAGGGGAGGGAGAGAGAGAGAGTTTGAGCAGCCACCTTTAGCTTTACTATCTTTCACTCGCTCTCTCTCTCTCTCTCTCTCTCTCTCTCTCTCTCTCTTGTTACATAATGGTTAAGAAATGTGACATTACCCCCCCGCGGTGTCATGAGACCGGCCAGCGTCTTGCACAGCCTGTCGTCACCACATAAATAAATGATTCAAAGCAGAGAATGTGCCGTCCAGATCAGTGAGGCTCCATGTAGATGGAAGCTCTGGGCTCATCTGTGATCAGGATGAATGTGGAGCTCTTGTTACAGTGCAGTGTGACGGGGTTAACACTTTCAGAAACAAAGCTTATTTGTGGAAGTCGACACAGCAAAGTATGAAACTGCACCCAGCATTTCCAAGATGGCCGTAACAGGCTGAGCTTCTGTCCAGTATTCGGATAACACAGGTCAAGAAATGATGTAAAACACTGCAATAAGAAAATTTGAATGAGCCTAATGAGACTAAGATGAGAATAGAAATGAAGAGAGCAAACAAGCCATGTGTACATGAACATATTCCATCAAGTCTTCTCAGTTAGGTCAGCATTTGCTCAATAGTTGGGTGAAAACATTGCTACTGCCTGGAATGACTTGATAAAAAGCGTGAAAATGTGTACGATAATTGCTCGGCCACTGTGCTTGTTCCTCTGGCTAGGACACGTTGGGCGGACGCTTCGACGCTTCCCAGGCCCTGGTCGGGGAGCTGTCCCAGTTCAACCTGTGGGACCGGGTCCTGAAGCCCGCCGAGGTGGCCGCCCTGGCCGACTGCAGCGCCTCAACGCTGGGAAACATCGCTCCGTGGACCGACCTAGACGTGGACGTCTACGGTGGCGCCACCAAGGAGTCCCTGGACCCCTGCCACGCCGCTCAGAGGTCCAACCCCTCCAACCCCAAACAGTGAGGGGAGACCGGGTGGAGGACAGGTAGAGAGATCAGCCTGGGGCGGCCAGGTCAGGGGGGTATCACTCTGACCTGCAGCAGCAGTTAGCCAAGTCGTATCACGCTATGGTTTCTATTTAATGTCTGGTGAGCTTGTTGGTGGAGTGAAAGAGGAGACGGAGCTATGATGTGAAGAAGAGCAGGCTTGTTTTTGTGTTTAGCCGTAGAATCTCCTTCCTAAGTGAGGTAACTTCTGGCATAAACGGATTGGATTTGAGTTCTGGTGGGCTCTGGTTAAACGCACCGTCCGGTAACCATCACATGTTGGTTATCCAGGGCAGAGGAGCCTGACAATCGTGCTTACGGTTAAGGATTGAAGGTTTCTAAAGGTTTTCAACAGTAGCGACACAAAGTTCTGCGTTTCCTCACTTGTTGGTGTTTGATGTTAAACTTGACACTGATTTAAATACTCAACAGGAGAACAAAGTAAGTTCAAGGTTTAAGGTTTTTTTTCATTTCTAATTGTATATGATTCTCTTGACCAATGTCTGTGTACTCATGAGTTTTATAAGCTGCATATCATTATTTAGTCAAAGTGGTGGTCTTACTGTATAAGTGTGTATTGTGTAATGTATCTCTGCTTGTGGTGCCAGTCCGCTCCCCTGCTGTAGCCCATCACACACTGTACACACTTGTTGACGTGAGTTACGGCGTTTTCGTCTGCTGGTGTGACCCTGAAGCTGTGACCAATCTGAACGACTTTGATGAAAATGCTCTTGTGCCATTGAATGTAAACCGGAAGGAATCTAGGTGTATTTGCATGAGCTACAGTCACATTTCCTGTCAACAGAGTCAAAGTTACAGTGTTGGTGTTCCCTGAACTGAAGCACTTGTATATGAATGTTTGTTTTTACAAATAATATCCTCACAGAGTACTTAAAGGACGAGGAGGAGGAGAGAGGTGCATGATGTCCATGGACAGATTCCACGATGATTTGTCTCTTCTGATACATTCCATACTTCCTTACTTTTGGACCCTGCGTACACGGGAGCGACAGAATCCATTTGCTGTCATTAGATAACCAAAGGCACCATTTAATCCTGGCATTGAAACACACTCTCCTTATGTGGATTCACACTGTGATCTGATCTCTGTAGCAAGCAGCAGGCGTACACAATCATGAGACTAAATCTGCCCACTTGTTGAGAACCCCTCGTCTTCATCTCGGCTCCCTTTGCGCTCATTTGTTACTTAAATACTTAATTATGAGTTATCTTTAATGGGAGGTGCTGTAAGCGTCAATTAATGCAGCAGAGCAACAGGGACCACAGACTCAACCATGAGCCAAATTGCCATTAGCTTTCAAAACAAGATCCTGCATTCTTTTCAAATGTTGGTTTTTATCATAATTTTCATTGACTTTTCTTTTCTTCATGACTCCATACAGATTTTTGGGGAGGTTAGTTAAACTATTCTAGTTTTTCATTTTCTGGTTGGACGATCAGTTCCTTAAAAAAGACAAGACAAAAGAGCACCATCGAGCACATTAGAAACTTTCGCCATCGATTTGACGTGTCAGCATTACTCTGCCTGCCAGAATAATCGCTATTGTCTTTGATTGTTGCTTTCTTCCTTTATACTGTTAAGTGGAGTTGTGTAGAGTTTGACCCTGACATTATCCCCTACTGGTGACATCGCTCTTCTCTTGGCATCATCTTCAAACCTAAATTGTTATCATCCTCCATTAATGGTTTATTTAAGGAGGAAGATGATAGCACTTTCATTTTCATATTGGACCTAACAGCAGAATAAATCTCCTCTATTTTTAATCTAATTAGACCACAGGGACAAATGCCAGTGTCTCCATGGAGCCATCAAAGTGACCTCATTTTCAGCTTGATGAGCACTCGGCACTTCCTCAGCAAGCTCAAGTGAGGCAACAGGAACAGATAAATAGCTTAAAGAGCACCGGATGTCTGAATAAGGGCAACGAAACGTTAGAAAGCAACCAGTCAGACCCTTAAAATGGACCAGCACCTTTCTGACACGGCGCACCTTCAGGTTTTATCTAGCTTTGATAAGAATACTCAAAAGTCATAAAAACATTAAAATGACATTGAAATCTGCATACACTTTGATTGAGCATTTACTTCATTGCAAAAAAAAAATCAGAATACAGCTCACAGGTTGCGTAGTGAGTGTGAACAGAAACATGATAGCCTTGATACAGGAGTGATGCATTGGACTGACATCATGGCTGTAACGTCTTGAGAGCTCGACGAGCACAGCTAAGGGACCCACGTCGGAAAAGTTAAAGATTTATTCAGTCAGCACTGTGAGGTACCAAATTACTGTTTCATCATCAATCATCATCCTCATCATCCTCATCCTCAGTGCACTTCGTTCCTCTCCTCCTATTCTCTCCACACATCCACTCCAACGTTCAGTTTGACACCCAGATGTGAAGTGCCTGTCTGGGCTGGCATGGCCAAGGCGATGGAGTATCGTTTTAAGGTCTTCCTCTCTTTCTTCGTGTCTCTGTGCCCCCTCCCTCTCTCTTGCTTTTGGTTGTGGAAGGCTGTTACAGTGTTACGCTTGTCCTTTATTTGTATCTCCATGGATCTCTGTATGATATCGTGAAATAGGTGGATAAAACGTAATAAAATGCTTATGACGACAGTTGTGGAGTGACGTCTCGATGATTGACATCATTTGACCTCATCATATAGCCAATATATTGTAAATACTTTTGATACACTACCTTTGTCAAATACTTCAAAGTATTGGGGCCTATGTTGAAAAATATTGAAGAAGGAAAAAAAATTTACACAAATAAATGCACAATATTTCAGCAAAATTAAAACATTCATTTTTGAATGAAATATCTCTTCTTTCCCTCAGGTACAGCCTGGAGGTTCTGTCCGTATGCAGAGTTATATTAACACGTGTGTGTGTGTGTGTGTGTGTGTGTGTGTGTGTGTGTGTGTGTTTTTGAACAGGTGCTGTCAGAGGCTTTGGTCTGATCTAAGATGTGAACATAGTAAATTACCCACACTTGAAGCGTAGACTGTTTGTTCATGATTTTTGCTCCACCCACACACACACACAGATCTAACAAGGCGCTTCGGTTGAACTGTGTGTAACCTCCTACTGATTTGTTCATAAAATGATGTGACTCACTTTGGCTTTGTTTCAGACTTGAAATAAAGTCACTAGTGTGAATTATACTCCGGATTATCAAATGACAATGGCCGGTGTAATACGACTTAATGCTATTGATCATGAAGAAGAAGAACATCATGTCTCCTGTTTCTATAGTTCATCTTTAACACATCAACTGACAGACCATAACACACACATGCATGTATTAGCAGTGTGAACTCCTTGTTTGTAATGTGGATGTACATTCCGTGTACGTTTGTCTCCTAAAGCAATGCATCCAGTGAGACAACCTCCCGGGCCCTGAGCTGCCTTCTGATTGGTTCTTTATTGAGCCTTACTTCAAATGGCTCTGTTCCCATGAATTCAGACCCAAGCTTGGAGCGGACTTGAGCAGAGTCCAGCTTCTATTCCATAGAATCACGTCAGGTCAGCTTTGGGATTTAAAATCACGAACTTGTGCATCATAGCGCCACCTCCTGATGATATGTGGACACACACTCCACAATACAGACCATGACTCAGCACCGGACAGAAGGTATCTCACGGCCAGTCCAAATATTCTGTGAACAGAACTGACCTGACGACATGATGAGGCTCTGTGGACAGAATATTCTCTGAGCTGTTCAGTGTATTTTCACTCAGTGTGCTCTTGGTGCTGCTGCTCGTTTGGGTCTGCTCAGGTCAGCTGCATATGAAATCAACAAGAAATCTATTTCATGCAATGTTCAACCATAAGATGGCATCTCAGGTTTGATTCTGTCCTCCCATCAAGGGCCTAACAGAGGAATAACAACTGGAACAGATATGGTGAGGATTGTATTGAATTGAAGGTTGCTGTTGTCTGATCGCTGTCTGACTGTGAATCAACCTCAGTCAGTCAGTGAATCAGTCAGCTAAACACTCAGTCTGTGAGTGAGTCACAGATAGTTATTTTCTGCTTCTCTCTCAGCTGGAGTTCTGCTCATTAGTGCCGTCACATGTGGTCTTCACCCCGCCAGCATCCGCTCCTCTTCCTCTCCTGCTGAATTATAGATATGCTTTAATTACTTTCTCTTCCTCATCAAGATTTATGAAAATCCTCTATTGACCCGTTCAACACACCACACACACACACACACACACACACACACACACACACACACACACACACACACACACACACACACACACACACACACACACACACACACACACACACACACACGCACACACCCCTCCTGGCCTTTTGTCGATGCTGAAGCCAGATCCTCAGTTGGGGCTCTCAGCAGCTCATCTTCATGCCTGGTTACACACACAGTGTGTGCCAGTCTTCCTCGTGGCACTTTGTCTTCTCGCTGTAGCGTACATGTTCAGTTCAGCTGTGAGCCGCTGCATCCTACAGGCCCATCAGTCCTTCACCTTTGCTTGCATCTCTTTGTCATTTCCTCCATTAAGCCAAGCAGCACTTTTGTTTTATCTCGCCATGTTTTCCCATCACAATGAATACTTTCCTCAAGGTCTCCCCTCTTCTTTCATCGCTCTCTCTTCGCAATTTTAAAGTGCATCCTCTGACAAAAGCGCCTCCGTCTAAATCTCTCGTCTTTGTCTTCCTGTTCCCGTTTCAGCCCACCTACCAGCCCTCTAACCCTTACCTTTGTGAAGCCTCTCTCACCATCATGCTCTCTCCCTCCCTCTCTCTCGCTGTCTCTCTCGCTCGCTCTCTCTCTGCCTCTCTCTCTCTCCCTCCCTCCCTCTCTCCTTTCTCTACTCTCTCTATCTCTGCCTTTTAAGAAGCAGTTCCCCACTTAATACAAGTCAAGGGCACATAAGCACATTCATGTCTCGCGTTTCTTTCTTTCTCACGTCTCTTTTCTTTTGTGATACTTTATCTTTCTTAATGTGATATTGGGCTGTACAAATAAACCTCATTTGATTACACTTGTAGTGTAGTTTTCACTGACTTGAACCATTACTCTGTGGGATCTGAGGACAAGAGAGGTGCAGAGAGGAATATCTATCTATCTATCTATCTATCTATCTATCTATCTATCTATCTATCTATCTGTCGTCATAGTCGTCACTGGTCGTGCATTTGATTGACAGACTCTGAACCAATGGGAACAACGCTGAGCGGCGGTGGGCGGGGCTTCCTATGTCCGGACGTCTCTTGTTTAAAATGTCTCCTTAACAACCAAACAGGGAGTCGGAGCTTATGTTTCGTTGCTGAACAGAAGTAAGTGACACACCTGATACTATATTTAAAATAACCGATAACACCACGCAGCTCGTATCTAACAGATATTCAGATGAAATCAGTCGAAATTAGGTTAGAAAACATCCACCGGTGTTAAGATGCCTGGTTGCTAGCCAAGATGCTAGGCTAATTTCTAAGTAGTAAACGGTAACTATGGTGACAAACCGGGCCACGCGTTTGTCCCGGTGATCTGGGTTTGTTGAATTGGCGTTAACGGGCAGTTAGTCAGTGTTTGACAGTGTTGCACCGGTTGTTACTAGGAAACAACGGCGACACTGTTGTTATCGCTAGCTAACAGTGGCTGAGTGATGCTAGCTAACTTTTGATAAACTTTATTTAAAAAAGGAAAGCGGACATAGAAATGAAGCGCAGATAAGTTCATATAAAACTTAGATGTCACGAAAGCTGCGTCTTTCACCACAGAATATGTGACTCAGCAATCATAAGAAAACTTTTGCTTATGTTTATAGCTGTTTTGCTTTGTTTTGCTTCTTTAAAGACGCCAAACCGTGTATTTCTCTTAAATAAAACTGCTCATCCGGTTCGATATCAAAAGCACAAATAGCTTTGCAGAGAGGTTGTCACATTTGTGTAAACATATGAATGTATGTTGCTGTGTTTGTAATGACGTCACCTCCACCTGTGTGCTCCTCAGGAGGTGGGATGGCCGGGACAGGTGAAGGCAAGAGGGAGGAGGCGGACTACAAGAGGCTGCAAAACTTCCCTCTCATCAGGGTATGAGTAAACAAAGAGCTGTTTAACTCGGCTGATTGGTTGATCGATCTGTCTTGCTCTAATCAATGCAAAAGTAAGGCAGGTTAAAGCAAAGCCGTCTTCATTGTTCAGTCAGAAGGCTCCGTTATCGCTCACAGGCGTCTCTCGCCAAACAGGTCAGACCGGATGGAACGAAAACAACGGAACTAACGGAGATAATGTGTGTTTGTGTCCGCAGCACACAGACATGCCAGAGGAGATGAGGGCGGAGACAATGGAGCTGTGTGTGACCGCCTGCGAGAAGTTTGCCACCAACAACGAGGTGTGTGTGTGTGTGTGTGTGTGTGTGTGTGTGTGTGTGTGTGTGTGTGTGTGTGTGTGTGTGGCTCCATCCTCTCACCTGTTTGTCGTCTCCTCTCCCAGAGTGCAGCCAAGATGATCAAAGAGTCGATGGATAAGAAGTTTGGCAGCTCGTGGCACGTGGTGATCGGCGAAGGATTTGGCTTTGAGGTCACGCACGAGGTGAAGAACCTTCTGTACATGTTCTTTGGAGGGAGCCTGGCGGTGTGTGTGTGGAAATGCTCCTAGCACCTCCTCCTCCTCCTCCTCCTTCCCACTGACTTTGTCGCCGGGCTGGGAACAAACACCAGCAACTGTTTTAGTTTTTGGCAGGGTAGTTTGGAAAGTCCGTCTTTCTCAAATGGCACTAGTCTTTCAATAAACTTTGTAATTTTTTTATGTGTACATATTTTGATGCAACTTGGGGAAAAACAACCTCTTCTTTTTAAACTCCAGTTTCATCTTCTTACAACCAAAGGCTCAGTTCTCTGGAGCCAAACCCTGAAGCCGTCCCACTCTCTCCTCCCTGTTGTTTGTAATAATGACATAATGCCCCCTCACCCCCACCCCCACGGGGGAAAAGAGCAATGTGATCTGTTTTTATGTTGATGCCAGTTTGAATGATCGTGTGTGTGTGTGTGTGTGTGTGTGTGTGTGTGTGTGTGTGTGTGTGTGTGTGTGTGTGTGTGTGTGTGTGTGTGTGTGTGTGTGTGTGTGTGTGTGTGTGTGTGTGTGTGTGTGTGTGTGTGTGTGTGTGTACTGACTGTACAATAAACTCTGAGCTGTGGTGAAGATGTGAACTCTAGCTGCCTGTGTGTTTTACCTCTGTGAAGCTCTAATGTAAGAATGGAGACATGAGTCATGCAGGTGAAGCAGCACTGATTGGCCAGGTAAAGGAGGGAAAGCAAGCAGAATGTCGACTGACAAAGCTTACACACCTCACACACACACACAGCTGTTGGGATCCCTCCACCGGCTCACAGTCTCTGCCAAAACAAGTCTCTGTCAGGACTATCTCTGTCTATCTCTGTCTATCTATCTCTATCTCTGTCTATCTCTGTCTATCTCTGTCTATCTATCTCTATCTCTGTCTATCTATCTCTATCTATCTCTATCTGTGTCTATCTCTGTCTATCGTTTCTGCCAATTTTGTCAGTTTGTTTAATTTTGTCTGGGATGTTTATTTATTTTTTCTAATTGGAACCAGGGATTTGTAATAAAGACATTAATGCAAAGAAGAGATACAAAACAATCACAACAACTGGGACATATCAGGAATAAAGAAGGGGAGATGGATCAATAGTAAACAAATGACATCAGACGACGTAATGTGAGCTCAGACCGTTGGGAAGAAAGGAAAACAAGGAAAGAAAAGAAACAAACTCATGTGGATGGATAAATGAAAGGATGTCACAGTGCTTGAACTTAAATCTCTGCCTCCATGGGGACACAGTTACTGTCAATGCTTTCATGAGTCTTAATCAGCTTGAACGATCATTACACCATCACTCATTACTGCTGTTCTCATGACAGCCATCCAGACTGTAGTAAAGTGTGTTGCTACTTTGTGCTGCCCTATTTCAGAGAGCTCAGTGCGGTATCTTAGCAACCCTCATGCCACCTGTGATGACGGCTGAGGTTTGGAGTGTGTGTGTGTGTGTGTGTGTTAAAGACAAAGGGAGCAAAGTGAGAGGGCTTGAGTCGGCGTGTGTGGGAGAGACTGAGTACTCACACCATTGAATAGCTGGCACTGAGAGGGAGACTGCATGGCAGAGAGAGTGTAGGAGGGTGTTTGAGGACCCCAAATTCACATTTCAACAACGGCTGAAGGGCAACTAGAACAGGAAAGGAAAGGAGAAACAAATAGAGAGTCGTGCAGCCAACAACAAGACACAGACGAGCGCCGAGCCAGGAGGGACGCATGCTTCACCCATGCGTGGGCACAGGGGCTTTTCAACTGAGAGATGAGGAACACAGCTGAATAATTCATATGAGCGTGTGTGTCTGGTGTGTTTTGCATGCATGCACTCTATTCTCAGCGTTAATGGCGAGTGAGAGAGAGAGAGAGGGAGAGAGAGAGAGGTGAAATGGAGGCAGAGGTGTAGAGCGCTGCCATCACAGATCAGTGCTGCATGTGGCCGTGTGAAGTGTGAGCCAACAGACAGAGACACACACACAGTGCATTAGGTAAAGTTTAGTGAGGAGCCTCAGGGCCGGAGGGCTGAGAGGTGAGCTGAGGAGAGAGAAACAAATCCAGGAGATGGAGGGAAAGAGGCAGAGGCGAGCAGGATGCCTCCCGCACGCTGCATACAGATGATCCCAACAAATAAAGATGGAGAGAGGCAAGAAACAGAGACAGTTACAACTCAAACTCTCATCCTCTTTAGGCATAATTAGGGACAATGTATTTACTTTGTTGTGTGCTGACAACCTTAGAATCCGGGTCAAGCATGAATGAGCGTGAGTGTGCTTGATGCAGAGCCGTCAGTCCCTCACACCAAGATCTCTCATTTCAACCTCCAGCAGCATTGGAGAGAGACTGGGTTTTAAATGATTTAATTATTAGGAAAAAACTCAGGCAGTGATCTTATGATGTCTTTTGTGTGCGTGAGCGTACTGCAGCATCTCTGAGTGTGTTACTAGTTGTTGTGTTAGATGACATGGCACTGAAACGTCAAGATGAGGTCCATTTACTCAAAAAGTGTGCAAAGAGAAGTTGCTTCCTCTGTGCTCTTCATCATGACCGCAGTACTCTAAGGCTCTCATCGGGTCGTTCAAGTTTTGTTGCTCAGTTTACCAAACTCATACACCTTAAAATATTAAACCCATAAATGTGAAAAATACTAGAAAACAAAAGTCACTTCCTGTCCTCCTCTCCCTGCATTTACCTGTTAATAAAATTCCATCACACTTCTATGATATCATTTATTAGTAATTAGTTATTGGTGACGTGCAGGCGATCAATCATGATTAATCTGCAGCCCGAACGCTCTGGTGCAGCCCATTAACCACCAGGGGAGGATTGATGTTTGCAGACCAGCCGCCAGAATGAAGATGGGAGCACTGAAACGCCACTCGGCTCATTTGGAGGGACACGAAATAAAGTCGATACTGAACATCACAGTCTGAAGCTCAGTTACTCATGAGACACATGCAGTGTTGTGCCAGTCTCTCAGATCTTCCCACACACACACACACACACACACACACACTTGCATAGAGCTGTGCTTCAGAGAAAGTGAGTCTCCAAAGAGAATCTCCGTGAGGTCCAAGGTGTTTGAATCAAAGTCACAACAAATAGAATGATACATAAATAGAAAAAGTGTCTCACTCCCTGTGTGCGTGTGTGAACATCAGACACACTGTCTGTGAATAGATTTTACAAAAACAAAGTGACTCATCATCTTCCTCCTCTAGTAGCAGACAGACATTTACTAAGAGCCTGAGCGGTCACAGAATATGGTGGAAAACGTTTTCAACTCATACTCAGCCAAAACAAAAACAAACTTGATTACTTGACTGATTCACTAACAGCTGGGCTAAATCAACAACCGTGCAAGAGCGGGGAACCAAGCCGAGGTCTCAGTCTGACATCTGCAGAGCTGTGGCCTGAGGGGTCAGATGTGACAGGAGGCAGCAGATTCATCTACTTCTTCAAGTATTAAAGTCGCTAAGGCTTCCATTTGTCTGGATGGTTTGCTTCTCTTCCATCGCTCCGTGTCTGGGCTTTTGTTATCTTTCCTTCATCTCTACATCTTTCCCATCTGTCTCTGTCTCTCCCCCCCCCCCCCCTCTCTGTCTCCTTCTCAGTATGATGAAGTGGAGTATTCAACGTCGCCCCAGGACAATCTGTCTGTTCTTGGCCTTCATCTCTGTTTTCCTGCTCCTCCTCCAGGGACTTGCTTTCCTCTCTGCGTACAAGATGGCCTGTGACACCCTGTGACACCCTGTGACACTCTCTGACACCCTGTGACACCCTGGGATGCACCTCCACAGAGCCCTGATGCCAGAAATAGAGGCCTCAGACAAGCCAGGCACAGATGATAGTTTCCAGTCAGCACAGCGACCGGGGCGTGTCGCTCTGACGCGGGCGCCCCGGAGCTCCTGCACCCATCAAACCAAAGATCCACAGCAGAGAGAAGAGCACCCAGTGGTCAGTATGCCACAGAGCCAGTACCGTCACATGCTACACACTACACGCTCCACTCCCACCATGTGTCTGTGATGTGTTGGAGGCAGAAACGTATAGAAATGTAGAATAGATAGAACCATACTATGATTAAAGCCAGTTTTAATCTGATTATGGTGAACATGGAGAAAAAGAAAAAGATGCGTAAGGCAGTGCTGAAGTAAACATGTATGTTATTGTGTTGAGTTTTGTGAGTGACGCACACATTTTGTACGTCACATCTCGCTTTGTGTGTCTGTTCCATTAGCGACGGCGTGTTTTGCCACAGCATGGTATATGTGTGTGTGTGTGTGTGTGTGTGTGTGTGTGTGTGTGTGTGTGTGTGTGTGTGTGTGTGTGTGTGTGTGTGTGTGTGCGTTGTGTGTTGTTGCCATGGTAATGTTCCTGGTATTGCTTTCAGTGCAGAAGTCTGGGCGGATGCCACTGAAGCCGCTGACGTCATTCTCTAACTCTGTGTGAAAGCTTTGCTCCAACACATCAATTGACTCCCACACACACACACACACACACACACACACACACACACACACACACACACACACACACACACACACATTTTATATTTAAGATGAAGCTTCATATATCCAGAAGGAATTGTCAAGTTTTCTCAAATTCAGAAACATCACAGCTACGCCAAATTCCAAACTCTGTTTAGGTGAAAGGTCATGTCAGGGTCGTTTTGTCTTCACAGTCGGATGCAGCTGCTGTATGTAAACAGTCCTAGTTAGTGTGTTAGACCCATGATTGATTGCGATCCACACATGATGATGAAGCATATGTTTATCTTCATCATAATCTTTTGGGCCCGCTCACACATCTTTACTCTGTAATTATGACTACATGTTATCAAACCAAACCCCTGAGATTTCACCGACAGAGAGTGTTTTGATTCTGTGACAGCTCATGACAGTCAATGTAACACGTACACGTACAGGCGTGTAACATGTAACACACCTGTACGTGTTACCAGCTGTTGTATTACTCTAAACTAGGAAATCTGATTGACAAGTTTCCCATAGTTACTTTTTTTTTTTGCGTTTTCCAGATTAAAAATCCATTAAAAATTAGTTCGTAAGTAAGAGTAAAGATGTAAGTAAGAATAAAGATGATGCTTGGGACACAAACCGCAGTAACATGATCATATCAGCACAAACACGTGAGGAATTACACAATATTACACATCCAAACATGAACACACAGCGGTGATGTGTGTTTGCACTGCACTGCTTTAAAACTTCACCTAGCCGCGCGGCTCAGCTGAAGTTACTGTCGCCGTGGCAACGAGACGTCGCCGTGGTTGCGTAGAGTAGACAACCTAACTCACAGCCGCTGGTGCCGAAGTTGTGTAAGGTCGCAACTAAAAACCGTCACTTTGAAGATGTTTAAGTTTAGAACATTAAGGTAAGTGTGTAACTGTCTGCCTGCCTGTCTGTCTGTCACCGAGCTATCGTCGTGTCTTCATTGATTGCTAATTAAACCCGGCTGGAGCTCCAGCAGTGGTTTTTAAAGTGTCTGGTGGAGAGCGCTTGTATAAAATGAACGGACCAACACAAAATAATGTCATGGACAAAGTTGTATATAAAGTAAATGATTGAACTGTGGTGAATGGAAAGTTGTGATTCGTGTTGTTGTGTTTCTAATATGCTGAAGCTTTGAGTGATTGTTGTCCTCCACATGTTTCACTTTCATCCAGTGGTGCTCAGACAAACAAAGGGGCTGGGTGTCAGCTCCCCCATGAGAACTAGATTATGACATGAAATAGTTCCGCAAGTGGAGAGGAGCACAAATGAGTAGAAATGAGTCGATACTAGAGAATTAAATCCCGTTTTAAGGTCAAGCTGCTCTCATCATCCAAGTGATGATGTTAGTTACAGCAGGACACATTCAGAAGCTTAAACTAGTGATCCACGATGCAAGATCTCCTGTTTGACGTCTCATTCCAGGCATTGCAGACGATGATGTCATGTCCTTATAGCTCCTTCCTGTGCTGAGCTCAGAGTCCCAGCTGCTGATGGTCTTCACACAGCGATCAGCGGCATGTTCGCTGTCCCGGCAGAGGAAAAACCCCACAATGGAAATGGTGGCGGCCGTGGCAGAGATGATCCTGAGCTACTGGGGTCAAAGGTTAAGAGAAGGCAGCGCGCTCCGGCGGTTAGCGTTCCCTCGACTTTTCAAGTGACTTTGCCCAAGCTTTCCCCGGAGTGGCCCCCCCTCTCAGCGGCCCTGGTGTGCAGCCCCTTCCTCCGCTGTGCCTCCACTCCTTTATCCCTCCCTCCTCTTGGACCGCTGCAGAAGGCCACCGCTGAAGCAAAATGGACAAAAGCTGCAGCGAGTCAGAATAAAAAGATGAAGAGCGGCAAGGGCGGAAACCATGGCGATCTGGATAAAGTGGAGACGTTTGCCAAGGAAAGAAACCGAGCGGAAGATGAACTGCATCACCTGAAAGAAGTGGATGGTGACTCATACAGGTAAACACATGAAGAAGGTGACGGACGTTTCCTGCGTAGGTCTACGTCTATGATGCTTCAATGTTGTCATGGAAACAGGCAAACCCTAATCACCCGTTCACCTCTCCTGTTCTCCAGACCCCACGACCTCCGAGCGGTCCATCCCGGTGACGCTGGCTCTGAGTTCTCCACCCAGTGGAGCAAAGGGGCGCGGCTGTGGACGGCGCTGCACAACATCTCGTTTTTCAGAGACTACAGAATAAGGAAAGCGTTCACTCGGTAAAAACACACAAGTTGGGCTTTGGGCCACCACACACTGGACTTGCATGGGATGTTTTGTTTATCTGACATTCACATTGTGTGTGTGTGTGTGTGTGTGTGTGTGTGTGTGTGTCGGTTCGTGTTAGGTGGCATAGAAACGTGCGCAAGATCCGTTTCCAGCGCAGACGTGAGGATCTGCAGAGTTCCCTGCTTACAGCTGTGCCTCAGTTCAGAAAGGGCCTGGTTCTGTTTATGAGGTGAGGCAGATCGTCCCATGTCCTCTTTTGGTGTCACATGTAAAGAGCTATTTGAGCTGTTCTGATGTGAAGTGATCCAATGCTTTACAGAGTGTTGGAGGAAGTGAAGGGGACACACTTGCTCCCTCAGAAGGAATCAGAAACCTACACTTTGTCAGAATTCCAGAATGCGCTGACGGCCTTGAAGCAGGAGTGTGTGCAGACAATGACGACGTTTTTCCAGCGTCACAGCGTCATCCTGAGTGCGGTACTGCTGAAATACACTGAAATGATAAACAGTTAAACACAAATTCCACTGTCCACTGGCTTTGTGTGTGTGTTTCTTCCTCTGAAAGACATGCAGAGTGGCGTACTTCCTGTTACTCATACTTCTCAGCAGGCGTTTTGGATCTAAGGTAGAGATAAACCTGTGTGAACAGCAGGAAGTCATTTAGGACGTCCTGCTTTCTCAAAGGCGTAAACAAAGATATGATATTTAGGGACACACGGATTCAAAAATGGGAAACTCACAAAACCTGGATCCTAATGTGCACGGACACTGTTCCCATGGCAACAAACCAAAACTGGGAGCATTTGAATCTCAGATGAACGTGATCACTCTCTTCCTAAAAATAGAAATGTGTGTTCTCTGGAATCTTGATCATCTTCTTACTAGGTTTGTTATTAAATGAATCATATGGCGGCACAACGTGTTAAAGCCCCAACGCCCTGTAATCCCCAGGTGAAGGAGCACAGCTATCAGGCTCACCAGGAGCTGCAGATGTGTAAGGAACACTCTAAGATGTCCCTCGGACGCCACACGCCCCTGCACGTCTGCCTGGCCCGTCAGCAGGAGCTGGAGAAGGAGCTGTGCCGGGCTGGAAACATCCTGTGGAAGCTGGGCGACTTTGCTGCTCTCCTCAACCAGCTGATCATGCAGAGTCTCGTCACGCTCGTCCACCAAGATGTGTCTTCTTTCCTCCACACGGTTTTAAAGGTGAAAAACTTCCCTTTGTTGGTTGCTTAGCAGATGTTGCAGGAACTCCTCTGGCCTGGAGGGGTTCCTTATGTAGCCTAGGAAACCTTCTTGATGCCAGCCTGGAGATATGAGGAACCTTAACTAGAGTTCCTACAAAGCACCACTGCTACATGAACTAATGGTCCTTTACAAAGCTTTGTGTTATGATGTGATTAATGTTGTATGTGGTTGTTTAATGGTTGTCAGAGGGAACGATCTCATCAATGCTGTCTCTTCCACGTTGAGCTCGTCTTCAATGCCGGTGGTCAGCTGACCGCAGAGCCGCCGATACATCTGTTCCAAGCAGCAGTGAGCGAAGCCATGCGGACTGTAGGCGACTCCATGATTCAGGTGATCGACACGATTCCACAGAAGGGGATCAATAAGAGCATTAGCGTTATAAATAATGGCTCTTTGACCCGCAGTGCTTGATTCATATTTGATTGTATTGGAGAAGTCTGTCCATTCCTTAATGTGTGCTCTGGTAGATGTGTGAGGGCTGTGGCTTCTTCCTGGAGGAGGGCAGGGACGTCTCCACCTCTGAACTTGCTGAGGACCTCCACCCCCCTGCCACAGGTTTGGAGTGCTTTGTGTTTAGATATTATTAAACGGGTTTACCTGACGCCCGCAAAGGGGAAGAAGAAGGAGAAGAAGACCCTTTATTTATATCAATCCTTGAGAAATGTTGTTTCAAATACATGCACATCCACACTACATGCAGTTTAAACAATCACACACACACACACACACACACACACACACACACACACACAGTGGTGGGAGCACTGCAGGCAGCACTGTAGGCAGCCAGCGCCCGTGGAGCAGGTTGGGGTTCACACACACTCCGGTGCGTGTGTTGCTCCAAGGCACCTCGGCAGCTGGGGGATTTGAATCGGCTATCCTCTGGTTCCCAAGCGAGTCCCCTATGGACTGAGCTACCGCTGCCAAAGGACCAATGCAGTTCCCGTTAGAAGGACAAGAGATGAGGTGGTAGCTTCAGTCTGTGCTGACGTAGTGAAGGTGATGGACAGGAAGACTCATAATATCTGGGCTGATGGCTTATTGGAAGAATCTTGCTTGTGTTGCTGTATGGATCCATCCAGGTCCTCTGCATTTAGAAATCAATCTTTTTTTTTTCTGTCACTGATTCATTGAGCAGCTGGAAAGACAGATGATCATTCCTGTGTGTCACCATCTTTCCATTCCCAGGGGAAGCCAAGGGGGACGATGAGATGAGCGGCCACAGAAGGCCTTTCTGCAGTCAAAAGCTGAGCGGCGAGTCAGCTCGGGGCCCGGTGCTGTCGGGCCCGGTGCTGTGGGGCCCGGGGCTGCCCTCCTTAGCGGTGCAGGGCCACAGGGTTGGAGGCTCCTTCTATCCCCTGTGTAAGAAGCAGCTGCAGCAGCACATGAGCACCAGTGAAGTTTCAAAACGAGCTGAAAGGGAGCAAGAGGAGATCATGCAGGCAAGACAATCGCTTTCAAACCACAGACATTCACCAAGACTCACAAACAACTAAAGATTTCAGCTTACCAAGTTCTAACTTTGGTATTTCAGCATCAGGCTTCTCATGATTGGTCAGGGAAGCACACACTACATCCACACACTCCTCTGTAGTCAGATTCTTAAAATAGGTCTTTTTCTCTGCATTTCCAAAAGTCTAGATATTATGTGAGCACATTGTGTAACAGTATGTAATGATAATGTGTAGGAGTCCCTTCTTTTCTCATACTAATGGCTGATCTCTGGACAGGAAGCTCAGTCAGAGATCCAGCGGCTGTGTGACGGCCACGCCTGGCTGGTGGACCTGCACTTGTTTACCAGACAGTGGAGCCTGGCGTGTTTGGAATCCAGGAGGGGTCAGCCTGCCTCCCTGTATGAGGAGCTCATTACCAACGTGCAGCACTGGACCCAAAGAATCCACGCAACCCCTCCATCATTCTCTACCTCCAATAAACTCTTCATCATCCACTGCAGCCGCATCAGAGAGAATCTAGGTCGGTCAGGCTGTAAGCTCACAAGATCAATACATTCCACCTACCACTGCACCCAGTGGATTCCAAAGTTCACTTGCCCTTTTGTTGCTTTTTGGATCATTGTTTCAGAACAAAGGCTGAGCGCCATTGAAGCGGAGGTGCGTGGGCGTCTGGTGGAGCAGATGACCCTGCACTCTGGGAGCCTCATCTCTGACTTGAGGAGGGCAGCGGTCGAACTGAAGAAAGAACCTCACGGCTTACGCGACTTCTCCAAATATGCTGCTATGGTACAAAGACTGCTCACGTTTCAATGCGTCTGTTTGATGAGTGACTGAAGGAATCTGACCTGACACTTCTGAACCTCATGAGGCGTATAAGCCAAGGTTTGATCAAAATGTTGAATGGACAGAAATCTCGTTTGTGCAGGTGAGGACGTCTGAGAAACTGTTGGCGGATGCACAGCAGCGGTTGGAGTACGTTCAGTCTCTGAGGCACGTTCTCTCCAGGCACCACGGGGGGAAGACCACTGAACTGCAGCGCACTTTGGACGAAAAGGTCTGCAGGGAGGAAAGCTGCATTTCAATTCAGTTTGACGCATTGGTTTCAGAACATTCAAACCTCTCATGGCTGCTTTAAATGTACGTATGCATGTGCCTTCTGTGTGTAGATGCTGTGCTTGTGGGATTGCTACGTCCCTCTCTTGAAGCGAGCAGAGAGCGCAGTGTGCCAGCGGCGTCCTCCGCTGGCCCATGCCCTGGAGACAATGTTTTCCTTTTTACTCTGTGATCTGAACCAAATCGTGTCTGATGCCTCATCTGGAGCCTTCCTGGACCCCGACCAGAACGCCACAGATATGCTGTCTCAACTTAACACCATGTGCCGACACGTCTACACTCTTAATGGAAAGATACAAGAGCTGAGTTGGACCAGTGAAGACCTCAGAGGTGAGATGGATGAAAGAGTCATTTGTTTACTTTCTTATTTCTAGATGTGGAAAACTATTTCTCAGCTGCAGCTTTGGTTTTTGCTGCTTGTTGAGGCACACAGATGCCTGCTTTGATGTTGTTGTTCCACCTGATCAGTCAGCTGCAGCATTTCAATAATTGACACAAAAAGCTTTTATTCTCAAACCTGTCGTGGGAAAGAGTCGTGACGTTGTGCTGCCCTCCATCAGCTCGTCCGCTGGATCTGACCAGTCTGCCAGCAGCCGTTCAAAAGGTGGAAGCTCGCAAGGAGCTGTGGGAGCTGAGAAGTGTGTACACAAGATGGATACACAACTGGGAGGAGTTGGTTTTCAGCGAGGTAACATTTGACATTTATTTCTGCTTATTGACAAGATGAGAAAATATACTTGTTTCTCCGAGGTAAACTTACTTTATAATGTGTTCCTTGTTTTTTAATTCCCCTCCTTTGTTTTTGTTTTTGCCAAGAGAATAATGAAGAAACAACATAACTTTGAATAAAGTCCAGTTAACAGGGATACAATTCTGCTTTATTCAATTCATGATTGTAGATACTTAGTGAATAACTGCATAGCTCTTAAATTAATGTAAGCTACTCTGATGAAGAAAGATAGTTTACATTGATAGGTTGATCAGTCAGCTGGTCTGTCTATAGGTGCGTTTACACACACACGCACACTTTCTCCTCTCAGGTTGCGGTGCCACAAGCTCAAGTGGAACTCCACAAGTGGCAGCAACAAGCCTGCTCTTTGACCGACACCATACCTGCCTGTGATCCAGTGCTGCACCAGACGTTACAGATCCTAGAACGCTTCAGTTGCCAGCTTGCAGTCATGGCTAAACTGCAGAGCTCCTCCCTCAAACACAAACACTGGAGGAGCATTTCCCACGGTCAGACAACGCCTTTATTTGGACACATGCAAACTCTGTGACTCTCCATGTACAGTATCTAACAAAATCTACAACATCCATCCGACAGGCATGGGCCTCCCGTTCGTCTCAGACATGAAGCTGACTGTTGCTGAGCTGATGTCTCAACAATTAGGAAATCATCAGAAACTAATAAACAAGGTAAGGAATGATTTTTGGGGCAGATTATGGCATCGCTCCCCAAATCATGAAACAAACGGGCACAGAAGCAACCAGCAGTGTTCGACGTCTGCAGGCCAGTCGAATGCCCTTGATAGTTGATTGATTGATTAATCTGTTGAGTATCTATCACGTCAGATATGCGGGAATGCAAAAGCAGAGTGGGACTTGGAGCAGACCTTCCAGAGGTTCCAACAGGAATGGGAAGCCCGGCTCTTCCAGCTGGATGAATTCATTGTACCTATTTGGCAACATGAGCCACCGCATGTAACGACACATGCAGAGAAGTCAACAGGTGGCGCCACTTCAACTCCCCAAACTGACAGTCAACGCTCTCATGATGCCGCGACATTCACTGTCATCGGTGAGACTGAATGACAAACTACTTTGGCTCCAACACTGGGAGGAAATGTTCCCAAACAATAATCTCTGCACATGTTGCTGTGATTTCCTTATGCCAGGTCTGGAGATGCACCTTGCTGACATAGAAGATGGTTCCATGACTCTGTCCAAGATGTTGAACTCTCAGCACAGCGTCGAGTTCAGGCCACAGGTGGAACACTGGGTGCAGCGTTTCCAAGAACTCGGTAAAGTTGCATTCGGAAGAACGTGAATTCATTTGCATTTACATGGCCAACGCTGAAAGTTTGAGCAGGCTTGTAAAGAATCTTTGCATCTTGTGTTTCTCCTCTCATTCACAGAAAAGCTGCTTGTTATCTTTGGGCGATACCAGCAAACGTGGGCCTTCCTCAGCAAGATGCTTTATGAAACAACTGTTGGAGCAGAGAGAGTGAATCTGGTACTGCACAAGAGAAGTGCACAGAAATAAAAGAAAGACTCTTTGCATTTATAAGTAAAACTCAGTTAGACACATGTATTGTTTGAGGACTGAGTGCTTCTCCTCTGTCACAGAAGTTGTGGTTCCAGCCTCCTTGTTTACAGTCATCAGCCGTGTAGTGAAAACACTCAGCAGAGCAGCTTTGACCTTAAACCAACCAGTGTTGGTTTGATGATTGGAACAGAAAAAACAAATTCATTTTTGCAATGCAGTGAAACGGCTACAATTCAGAACTGTGCTGCACTGCAATACATGTATGCATCAGAGCTTTAATGTTGGATTGATGTTGAATTTTCTGTCTTTTCCTAGCTGCAGCAATTCCAACCACTCGATGAGACATTCAGGGAAATGATGCACTTCATATGGAGTGATGCTCATCTGCTAAACTTTGTTCATTTCAAGAAGACACACAGCGGTCACCATGGTGATGACCTTTGCCAGGCTCTCATCAGTGATCTGACAACAATGGAAGTGATCTCCCACCACGTGGTGAATACTCTTCACCAGCACTTTCCCCGGCTTTGCTTCTTGAGTGACAGAGAAGTGATAGAACTCCTCTGCACTCAGCCAAAGCCCTCCAGACTGCTGCCCGTTGTCCGCAAACTCTTCAAAGGGGTGCGCTGGCTTGAAGTGGTCAGTAAAGTGCAGATTGATACAAGTGGTGATACAAGTGAATCGCCTGACGGACACATGAAGGTGGTGGGTGTTTTTGGCGACCTCCAGGAGCACGTGGCCTTTCTCACACCGCTGGACCCAAATCTCAATCCCTTGGTTTGGTTTCATGACTTAGAGAGGCAGTTGCGTATGACGATGGTCAGGCTCACCGAACAATGTGTTGTTACTCGAAACCAGCTGGAACAAGTCACTCAAGACCTGAATGTTGGAGACGTTGTATTGCCGAATGCTAGTCAAAGGAAGACCATCTGGCCAGTGTTGGACCTTCTGTCAGAGTATCCTCTCCAGTGTGTGCTGGTGGCTGAGGAAGTGCTGTGGTGCAGCGCTGTGGTTGAAGCTTACCGTGAGGCCAACCCAGCGCTGTTGAGCGACATGAAAACACGCAACTCTGCAAAAGTGAAGAGTCTGAGCCATTTCATAAGGGGTGGAATCACAAGTCAATCGGTGGTTTCTAACTATAAGATGATGTGTGTGCGCGCCTTAGTGCACCTAACCATGACTCACACACAGCAGCTGGCTCGACTTAGTGATGTGCAATGTGAGCTGGAGTCGTCTTTTGAGTGGCTAAGTCTGATGAAGTATGGTATGGATTCAGACATTCAGACTCTGAAGCACAGAGACCCATCAACCTGTCACGTGGATGTTCTGGGTAGTCGACTGAAATATGGTTATGAGTATTCCAGTACAGAAGACGGGGTGATGGTCAGTACTCCGTCCACCGACCGAGCCATACTGGGGATTCTCCTTGCCCTGACGAGCTACAGATGTGCGTTTGTGCGCGGACCCTGCATGTCTGGAAAGTCAACGGCAGCGGTCCACTTAGGGCGAGCCTTGGGGAGACAGGTCGTCCTTCTACAGTGCTGTCCTGGTTTGAGACGTGGTGTTATTCAGCAGATGCTGTTTGGTGCCCTCCAGACAGGGGCATGGCTTCTGCTGGACTCTGTGGACCCACTCACACACGGCGTCCTGTCATCACTGGGGGAGCACCTAATAGACATTCACCAATACTTTAGAAGAAATAAGGAGGAGAAGCCAAACAGCAGGACCACTGTTGTTGAACCGCATTTCCAGCTGGTATTAGGAGGGAAAAGGATTTCTGCCGACCCAGGCTATGGATGTGTTCTCATCTCATCAAAGATGCACGCCACTGAGATTCCAGAGAGTCTCCGAGCTGCAACCAGACCTGTTGCATTAACACCTCCAGATTACCGCATCATAGCTGAGGTCATGCTGGCTTCCATGGGTTTCTCAGAGGCCGCGTCTTTGAGTCGACGTCTGGTGTCAATCATCCGCCTGGCCAAAGATTCCCTATGTCTGTCTGATCTCATCAGTAAGGACCGGGGCTGTTATCTTGTTGTCTTGCAAAAGATCATCACCTCCTCCTTAATACACTTAGAACAAAGCATCAGGCAACGAGAAACTTCTCATGAAGTTACTAAGAAGGATGTCAACAGTGCCAAGTCCTCCACGTTCATGCACAGTAGTCAGTTTTCTCCCATCATATGGGGGTTAATGGAGGAGACAGCAATTGTCAAGTCTCTTCTCTCTGTCTTAGTCCCTTTTATATTGGAGGAGGAAAAAGCCTCACAGTTCCACATGATTTTCAAGGACGCATTCCCCATTGTGTGCCAGTTTCCCTTTTTCCAGCGCTACCTTGAGGAGGAGGAAGAGAAATTACTTAAAGTTGCAGTTACAGAAGAACTAGCAACCAAAGGGTTTCACGCTGACACACAAATGATTTGCAGCGCTCTCACACTCTTCCAGGCCATTAAATTCTCACAGGCAGTCGTGCTTATCGGCCCCTCAGGGAGTGGAAAGACAACCTGTTACTGTGCTCTGGCTGGGGCACTGAGCAGCTTGGCTGACAAGGCAGTGGAAGGTGTGTGTGATAATGACAATATGACTAAAGGAGACACCACACAGGCAGAGACAGAAATCTATGTTCCAACGTGGAGCGCTGCAGACACTGTGGTGTTATTTCCTGATGCCATGTCCCCCGAGGAACTTTTTGGCTTCTTCTGTGAAGATAGACAGTGGCAGGATGGAGCTATTGCAAAAGTGCTGAGAGATCCAAAGTGTTTTGACTTCACATCCCCTGAAACCTGCAACAGTAAGAGGAAAAGTGATCAGAAGCCTACAGTAAAGTGGTTGGTGATGGATGGGGAGCCTGTGGGGCAGCCTGGGTGGCTGGACTACTTAACCACACTCTGCCGGCCAGAGGATCCATATCTGTGCCTGTCGTCTGGTGAAAAGCTTATGCCGTCCCGTTCACGCCTGAAGCTACTTGTGGAAGTCACAGACCTGAGTGATGCAAGCCCCTCTGCAGTGACCAGGTGCAGCCTGGTGCATTTCACAGGGAAGGATCTGTGGAAAGCTGTGTGGAAGAGAGAAGTAGACGCTCTCCGTAGTGAACACTCACTGGACCAGAGGAGCGTGAACATGTGGATGCGTTTAGCTGAAGACCTGTTTTCTAGCACTCTCAGTTTGGCTCAGCAAAGGACAAAGGGAGAAGGCCAATCTCCCCAAAACCCAGTGTATGGACTGCGAGAAATCATGTCATGTGGTCGGATCCTACACGCCCTCCTACAGCATTATGGAAAGGGAGGGATCACTGATGACGAAAGAGGTATAACAACAGGTCAACAACTCCACAACACAGACACTGATGAGGTACATAATGTTCCAACAACTGTCTGTTTCCACCAATGATCCCACCAGATTTACCTCCTCCTGGATCCCACACAGCAGACACAGAGCTGCAGGACAGGAACATGTTTCTGGTTGCTTATATTTGGGGCTTTGGTGGACATCTGCATCCTCGGTGAGACATTTTACATTTTTTGTTTTCACATCTGCGTAAACAGACATTGCAAATAAAATGGATGCGTGTTGTGTATATTCAAATATTTAGCTTACCACAACTTACCACAAAAAGCCTTAAATGAAGTGAATAAATATCCACTTTCCCCACATTTCAGCTCCTGGCCGCAGTTCGACTCTCTTGCTCGTCAGCTGATGTTTGATAGTCGGTTCCGAATTGAGGTTCCAGAAGACGACACTGTGTTTGAACACTTTTTTGTAACCAATGGTACAACTCTTCCCAGGAGCAAGAACACACAGTTGGCCATTCCAACAATTCCCAAGGTTTGTCCTTTACATGAATGTTTACTAAAATGTAATGTGTTATAGCTAAGCTGTGGCACTTAATATGCTTTAATTGTAAGTTTGGTGGTTTAGAATAGTATCCTAACGCTGCTGCTGCATATGTGTGTGTTATTAACCCTGAATGTGATGTGATACTGTATGTAAACTCATCTGTGACTATGTGATCAGAGAATTTAAATGTATTTCTGCAGTATGGAAAATACGCGTTCCTGCTTGACATCATGTTAGAAGCCAACCAGCCGGTGCTGCTCGCCGGAGAACCTGGCTCAGGAAAAACAACTCTGTGTAAAACTATGGTGAGTGTCAACAGGTCCCACGTTCACCTGTCTGCCAGCGCCCCCCTGAGCTCCAGAGACCTGCGCAGCGTTCTGTATACCATCAGCTCCCAAAGGACCTGTGCAGCTACAAAGGGTTCCATGATCAAACCACCTGGACTGCTTCTGTTTGTAGACGATTTACATGAAGCCCCTTGTGGTGAGTTCAAACTATGATGTGAGACTCTGATCTGATCTGATCTGCATGTGGATGTGAAGCTTGACATGTTAAGACATCTTTGTGTTCTGTTTATAGATGTTTTGGGCAAAAGGTCAAAGGCTCTAGAGACGCTACGACAATGTCTTTCAACGGGAGGGATCCTGACATTTGATACCTCTCACTTCAGGTTTTTGAGTTCTAGAACCATCAGCTACATGGCAACCTGCTGTGTCTCTGGATTGGGCGGTCACCCCAGTAACACATCCATATCCCCCCGCCTCTCTCGCCTGTTCTCCATCTTTGTGCTGCCTAGCTTATCTACAGAAGTGATACTTTCTGTCCAATCTCCTCTGCTAAAACTTTGGCTCCAGGACATTCCATTTGCAGATGTGGATATGGCACATTGTATCATTACTTCAACCAAACATCTGTATGATACAATATGTGAACATTTCCAACCCACGGTGCAGAGCTCACATTTCATATTTTCCCATCGTGACCTGTGGAAGGTGTTTCAGGGCATGTTCCTATGGCAACCTGACATCACAAACACACAGCCAATTCCAAAGAACTCCATCCACGTGACAGGTTCTTCCTCTGCACTGCCATGTGTTGCTCCGGTCCTACACGGACGTGGGGCAGAACTTCTTAACATAGTTCATCTCTGGATGCACGAATGTCTGCGTACGTTCAGTGACAAGATGTGGTCAGAAGATGAAAGGAAAACTCTGATCTCAATTATAGCGAATGCAGCAAGAGTGAACTTTGACAGAATATTAGATGATAAACTTGATCCTGTGAGTTTTTACAGCCCACTCACTGCCTCATGCCCTGATACATGTTTACAGCCCACAGACCCAGCAGATCGTCATGAAGCAAGCGATCTCTGTCCAGATATATTAAATGGAGAAATGAATAGCCCCGCCTCCCCCTCACACTTATCTGATAAACCTCTTCTGCTTTTCACAACCTTTAAAGGTGATGAAGCCTGCCTATTGTCTGGTAGAGCAAACATATCTGTCTGTAGCTCCTCTGCCTCTAGGGCACGTGGAAATGAAGACCTTTTATCAGACAAGTCTTCACCTGAAAGAGAACAGAACCCAAGTGTTCAGAGGGAAGTAGATTCAGTGGTGAACAATCAGATAAACTTTCAAGACTCAAGCTTAGGTAAAGATCCACACCAAGAGCCTACATCAGCTGGGCAGGCCAACCTGACAAAAAGCAAGGCAGAAAACCAGGCCACACAGCAGGGGGTCCTCCACACTCCTCCCCTAGCAACCCATCTTCTTCATGATGCAGAGGAGTACATGGCCAAGGCTATTTATGGCCCTGAGCTCACCGAGGCGCTTAAATCATTGCATCGTCATTCGTACCAGGAGCAAAACCTTAATATGCTCGTGCAGCAGCTGTCTTCTGTCCTGGACATGAAGGAAGAGGACAAAGAAGAGGATGTTGATGATAATTACAGAATTACATTCAGATACATGGTACACAGGCAGAGGGCGCGTCAGCTGATGCGCATCCTCAGGGCTTTGCTCATACCGGGAGGTCACGGAGCACTGATCAGCTCGGTCAAAGGCACGGGCCGCAAAACCACTGTGCGTTTAGCCGCCTCTCTCGCAGGCTACCACACGATAGAGGTGCATGCTGGTAATGAGAGGAAGTGGCACCACATCCTCAAACAGGCTGGGCGTCAATCTAGAGTTGATGGAGTCAATGTCATCATTCTGGCTCACGAGGACATCAGCCAGTCTGTCAGACAAGAGCTCCTCGTGTCAATGGACCATGGAACTTACCCAGCGTTCTACACAGACCAGGACCTGAAGAATCTGGTCTCTAGGGTGAATGTTGTGAAGAACTCGAGAAGATGCCTCATGGACAGCCAGGCGTTTGACGAGTAAGAGAGAAGAACCATTGACCAACACATAGTTTAAGTGTGTTTTGTCCTTTTGGGAAGTGGATTGTCAGTGGCTGTGGGAATTGTCAATTTAATGACATTGAATCAATTCCATTCTGTACTCACCGGTGGAAACGTTTACGTTCTCGTTTGTCAAAGGTACTCGAGCCACTTCCACAAGAACGTCCACGTGTTCCTGTTGTTGCCCTCCACCGCGACAGAGACGAGTGAGATTCCATTCCACATACCAGAACAACACAACCAACCACAAAGAACAGAGGAGGTAAACGTAATTAGAGAACATAAGCACTTATCACAACAGGGGGTAATACACAAAGAACTACAGCACCAGCAGGCACTTCATAGTGGAGTCATAGTTGAATATACACTATACCTATATTTGACTCTGCACTTAATTCTCAACTACATAGGCTACAAGTGAACAACTGACTGTGGTTGGGGTGGAAAGGTTTCTCATGAAGTACATTAAATATAATTTAAACATTTATGCTACACAACCTTTAAATAAACAACTTTCCTTTTTTTGATGTAGGCACAAACAGCCAAGGCCCTGAGCCTCAGCTGCTGTGTGGAGGAGTACCAGCCGTGGTCCAGCCAGGCTTTGGTTGAGGTTGCAGCTCACGGCCTCAAAAGTTGTCCCTACAAAGGTGTGACGGGTTGTTATAGTTTTATTGAGCCACACACAACAACTTTTGCATGTATGCACATTAGATGAATGTCTGGGTTGCACTAAGATGAGCCACATTTCTTTGCCTTTCACGCAGCAGAGAGAGAAGGCTTAGAGGCCAGCCTGTCCTTGGCCATGGCAGGAATCCACCAATGTGCATGTCGGTATGCTTCGGCCCATTTAAGAGCCACGCCTTTCAGCCCCCAGACCTATGCCGAGTTCATTGCCCACTTTTCTTACCTCTGCCACCTCCTGCACCAGCAGGGCCTGCACCAGGGCAGCAGGTATTTGCCTTGAATCATACAGTAACTCTCCCATAATGCCTGTGGTGTCATGCATATTTCAATGTGTTTGTGGAAATACTTAAGCAACTTGTAGAGGGTACAACATGGAAGTTATCAAATCACAATTTCTGACCTTTCAAGCTACACTTTTGCACTGAAACAGCCACAGTCTAATTAAGGACAATGAGATTACTATGTTCTTACCATTCATATTTGCTGTAAGGGTTTTGCAGGGGATTACAAAGATAATCAATCCATTTTGTGGAATGAAGATAGAAATTAAACACATGAAATTATCATCAATATGATTCATCTGTTATCATCAGGCTCAGCACTGTTCTGGCCCATTTGGACGGCGTGACCCACACAGTTAGGCAGCGTAAGCACGACGTCGTCAGACTGCAAGAGAAACTCACAGACACACAGCAGGTAATGTCGAGCTATTCAAGAAGGATAGATGTTTGTTTGTGAGCGCCTCATTATTGACCTCAGCATTTTTTTTTTACCTCTCTTACACACTTAGAGATAGTTTTGTCAACAATGTGTTCAGACCACCTTATAGATACACCTGTCCCCTCTTCGTCTGTCCCGCAGCGTGAGCAAGAGCTTCTCAGAGCTGCAGAACACGAGACGAGTCTGCTGGAGGAAAGGCGGCAGAAATGTGTGATAGAGGAGAACAAGTTGTCTCGTCTGGAAGAGCAGATTCATCATGCTCGGACACAGGTGAACATTTTGTAGCGGTTTAACAATATTATATTGTTATATTACTGTCTACAAACAAGCCGCAAAACTGTGTGGATGCGTCATATTTCAGATTCCACTTCTATCTGCATATCAGTCCCTAATGTTGCCAGAGTGACATCATTAACAGAAACCGGGAACCTTTAACACGAAGGCTTATAAAATAAATAGATTTTTGTTTCCACAAGGCGAGCCCTCTGTTCCTCTCAGGCCTCAACATTCTCCAGTATCTGAATCCATCTGACCTGGAGGAGGTCCGCCACTACAGAAATCCACCTGAAGGAGTTGTGAGAATCATGGATGCCCTTTGTCTGCTGTTCAGTCGTCGACCTGGCTGGGAGAGTGCAAAATTGCTTCTTGGACAGGCTAACTTTTTCCAGGTGTTTGAAGACATATTTAAATTGAACAAAAACCATTAAACACATATTTTTTGCAATTAAACAAGTGTTATGTTCCGTGTTATGTTCAGTGTTCTATTGTTATAGTAACATCCATTCGTTTTGCAGGAGTTGGAGTTTTTTGACCGCAACAAGCTGAGAGACGAACATCTGCAGCAGCTCGGTCAGATGCTTCAAAGTCCCCACTTTGTCCCAGAGTCTATGCGGGAGGTCAGCAAAGCCTGCGAGTCCCTGTGCCGATGGGTGCAGGCCGTGCATGACTGTTCCTGCGTGCAACCCCGGATGGTTTCTCAAGAAGACAAGCAGAATTTGGAGGTGCTGGCTGGGAAGGTGCGTCGTCAGCTGAACCTGGCCAGCCACCAGGAAAATCAGATCCGCCAGCGTCTACAGGAAATTAAGCTTCAGTTACAGTCGGTGCGAAAGGATTCGGAGGAGCTACGGGAGCAGCTGCATAAGGCTGAGAGCTTGGAAAGAGAGGCCGCCGCTGCTGCTCGTCAGATAGAGAGACATGTAGCAGCCTGGGGAGATGCTGCTCAGGTAACAGAATTTGTATCATGACAAAGACTATAACTAGACCAACCCTCTGGGGATCAGACCCTCCATGTTTTATATCATTTCCCTTCAGGAGGAAGAATTGAATAACCAAGCCCTACCAGGAGACGCCCTTATCCTCGCAGCTATCATCTCCTACTTAGGACCCTTTGCACCTGAGATACGCACAGAGCTACTGAATAAGTGGACTGAGTTATGTCAGACGGGAAGCATTGACCTCAACCCTCAAGACCCAAGAGCCTCATTATCTACAGACCTGGATGCGGCACCTCATTGCATCCCTCCCGGTTTTCCCATCTCTTTGTCTGAGAGGCTGCAGTCACCTTTGTGTCGGGCATTGGGCTTGACCAAACCCCAGGTCCAGGACTCATTATCTGCCAGACTGTTGGTCAAGCTGATGCTGTGGGGCTACAGAAGGGCCTGGGTTGGACACTGGCCCCTACTGGCAGACAGCCAGTATCATCTAGAAACAATGCCACAAACCCAGTTCATAAGAGGTTGGTCCCTAGATCTACAAACATTTTGGAGTGATTCAGGGGTCGGGTGTAAAGTAAACAAATCACAGGATGCAGTTTCTGTTCTACAGGAGGGAATGTCCAGGCTGATATGGAGGGAGAGTACGGAATGTTGGTTCGTGGCGATGATCCAGAGCTGTCCGTCAAGCTCCACCTGGCAGCTGAGGAAGGTGAAGGAACTGTACATCACATTTAAAAGGTTCATTTCACATGATATTGTGATTTTACATTATTTGTTCATTTCCCATCAAATCTTAGGTTTGAGGGTCCTGCTAACTCATGTGGAACGTGCGACTCCAAGTCCACAGTTTGTGGCCCTGTTGGCTCGCCATGCTGGACGCGGCCTGTCAGGGTCAAAGCAAGCTGTTCAACCAAACCACCCAAAGTTCTGCTTGTTCCTCAGCACTCAACTGCCCACCCGGCTGCTGAACAGTGGTAAGAAGAATTATGGCAGGAAACATGAGGTGGCAGTTGAAGTTGTTCTATATTTAAAAAAGAAAATGTTTGACCGACTTGTTGAAAGTTCGGAACACAACTTAGATTAATTCGATTTTTAAGAGATATTGAAAGAACTTTGACAGGAGATCTTGTTTGGAGCTGTTTGTGCACAGTTGATGTGTGTATCTGCTGAGTGGCACAATTGCTACACTTTGGCTGCTTAAATCACTGCTCTTCTTTCTCAGCGATCCATCCGGCCATCTTGTCTGCAGCGTGTGTGGTTGACCTTTCATTGAGCCCTGGAGAGCTGCAGGAGCTGATGCTGACACAGCTGCTCCAGTCTGAAACGGAAAAACTGGTTATTCAACACACACGGCTCCAGAATGACAAGTGGTTACTGCAGGAGAAACTGGTCAAAGAGGAGGTGAAGCAAATGATATTACTGTTGGTTATAAGAAAATAATAGATTATAGATCACGTGTCCACTGACTGTATCCACTTGTGTCCTAGGTTGCTCTGATGGACTACATCCTGCAGTCTGACAGCCCACTGTTGCAGGACGCTCATTTTCTACCCCGTGTTGCTGTTTGTCAGGAGGCAATGAAGAAACAGCAGGTGGAGATTCAGCAGTACGATGAGGAGCTGGAGTACCAGCAGTCTCTGCTGGCAGGGCCCAGGGAAGTCGTCGGACTGGCTGCTGTCCTCTACCAGGCTCTGCAGGAGGTGTCCCGTCTCTCCCCAGCCTACTTCTTCTGCCTACGAGGCTTTATCACTGCCATGGATGAGGCATTGATTGTCAAAGGCAGGCCGTTGGTGTCATATACCAGTGGGAAAGTACCCGAGGGCATCATCACAGAGATCAAGCATAGGATGGCAGCACATCTACTGGTCCAGTATCGACCGCTTCTCTTCAAAAGCCATTTCACTGTTCTGAAGCTGCTAGTGACCGTGGCTCTTCTGGAGCACAACCAGCTCTGCTCTGAGGCTGAGAGGGCCGCTCTCCTCCGGGGCCTGGTAGACGTGCAAACTTCTGTCACTAAAGATAAATCCAGCGTCCCCGGTCCCACTGCCTCCCTCTCTGCCACATCCCAGCTCTCTCTGCCCAGTTGGATACCCCCTCATATCCACCCAGAGCTCCTCTGCTTGGAGAAGATCCCGGCCTTCACAGGGCTGATTGCCTCCCTGACCGCTTATCCTAAACAGTGGCAGGAGTACCTGCGCTTCCCTTCCTCCACTATGGTCGGGCCTGTCCCCTGTTACTCTCACTCCCATCTGTCCCCATTACAGCGGGCCCTCCTCTGGAAAACCATGGTCCCCCACTGTCTGGAGGAAGTGGTTGAGGACATGGCTGCCTGCCATCTCTGCCTCTCTGAACAGACAGAGGGGCCTGAGGTCCCTCACACTGGAAACCCACAGGCCCTCTCCCGTTACATCGTCAGACATGAGGGACCCATCATTCTTACACTGCCCAGTCCAGGTTCAGGGAGAGACAAGTGGACAAGCATTCAGCCTCTTCACTTTATACAACAATTGGCCCAATTTGTAGAAGACACAAATGAGGTAAGGTTCGGTCTGTGGCAGCCGTGTGAAGCTGTCATCATGAGAGTAAGGGTGCTGTTCACTCTTTGATGGTTTTCTGAACATCTGTGTGTGTCAGGTGAAGGTGAAGGTGAAGGTGAAGGTCATTTCATGCCGAGCTCAGTGTGACAGAGCGGCCGTCCTCTCAGCTCTGGATAGAGCTGCTCACGATGGCCACTGGTTGGTGCTGAACAACCGTCACCGTGTGGACGAGTGGGACGGGGATGTAGTGGTTGAGCTCGATCGGTTCATCTCCTCTGTTAAAGGTAGAGGATGGATCTTTAGACTGGATTCTGATTTTGAAACATGATGCAATCTTATTTTAGAATCAAAAGCCTAACAAATTATATTAGTAACTCTCAC
>NW_027466959.1:0-10000 GCF_046128005.1 Genypterus blacodes
GACGACTGTAACATGTGTACAGAAGAAAGTCTTGCATTTATTTTTAGGAATTCTTGGTGCAAAACAAGGGAAGAGAGTCAGTCTGGCAGAGATACAAACTTTGAAGCGTCTCTCTCTCTCTACTCTCTACAGTGTGCTTGTGTTTATGGAGGGGCGGAGCCTCTGCAGAGGGGGCGGAGCCAGCAGCAGCAGCGCTCTTACCTCAGCCACAGGCACTCCCTCTGGCGGGCGGCAGTGCAGGACGATCATCCCGTTGATTGGCACCTCCTTCCCCTGGGGGTCCTGCTCAAAGTTCTTCCTCAGGTCTGTGTGTGGAGATAAAAGGCAGCTGTCAGGTGTCAGGTGTTGCGGTCGCCCTGGTTTCAGTCGTCTGGGTGACGCCGGCGTTGACCCCTGCTCCTGGCTCCACACGCCACGACCTTCAAAAGCCACTACAGCTCTTATTGGATTGAGAGAGAGAGAGAGAGAGAGAGAGAGAGAGAGAGAGGCTCCCAGGGTTCCTCCATTAGGTAATGTGTTGACAAGGTGGTTTGGAGGATACGCTGTAAGGAGGAAGTGTGTGAGGACGCTGCTGCTCATCCCTGAGCATTCAGCTGAATACGACGCTCAGGGATCCATGACTTCCTGTTTTAAAACGCCTTCCATAGCTTATTACATTACTGCAGCCATAGAAAAGCTTTTATCCTGGGATCATTAAAGACTCCCACTGCAGGACACACACTCACGTGTGCGTGTGTGTGTGTGTGTGTGTGTGCAGCGCTCTGCTCCTTACTTCACTCTGAGGACGCCAACTGGTGTTTGCACTTTCTGAAGATAGAATAATGAATCTAAACTGTGTTATGAGTAAATGGAGCTGAGTAACCACTGGGAATATGGACGAGTGAGAGAGGGAGGGAGAGAGAGAGAGAGAGAGAGGGAGAGGGAGAGGGAGAGAGACAGAGAGAGAGAGGGAGAGAGAGAGAGAGAGGGAGAGGGGGAGGAAGAGGGAGAGGGAGAGGGAGAGGGAGAGAGAGGGAGAGGGAGAGAGAGAGAGAGAGAGAGAGGGAAAGAGAGAGAGAAAGAGAGAGAGAGAGGGGAGAGAGTGAGAGAGAGAGAGAGAGAGAGAGAGGGAGAGAGAGAGAGCGAGGAAGCGAGTGCAGGCAGAGCGAAAGAGGGAGACGAGAGAGAGGAGAGAGAGAGAGAGAGAGAGAGAGAGAGAGAGAGAGAAAGGAAGTGAATGCAGGCAGAGAGAGAGAGAGAGGACGCGAGTGCAGGCAGAGAGAGAGAGAGAGAGAGAGAGAGAGAGAGAGAGAGAGGAGAGAGAGAGAGAGAGAGAGGAAGAGAGAGAGGACAGAGAGAGAGAGGGAGAGAGAGAGAGAGAGAGAGAGAGACAGCTGCAGTAAACCACACTGGCCCCTTGTGTACTCACAGGCGATGCGTACTGTGGCCTTGCGGCTCTTGGACGTCCCCAGGTGGCTCCAGGCCACACAGAGACACCAGAAGTCCTCAGGGCCGTGGAAATCCTCCACCTGCTGACGAGAGACGTTGATCATCACCTCACGCACCTTCAGCCCTGAGAGGAGAGGAGACACAGAGGAGGAGCAGTCAGACAATCATACACCTTAGATGCCTCAGATCCATAAGAAGAGGCCTCAGATCAATACCTCACTGAGCTCAACCATCAACCATCAATGCTTTTCTATGGGATTAGTAATGTATGGGCTTCTTCTTCTTCTTGAGCACAGAGAGTCAGGCTGGTAGAAACACAGTATAAGAGATTCCTGTTCAAGTGACAGCAGGACAATACCCTGTTCCATATTACATAACACAAATGTTCTGATCATAGTGAATATATTAAAGAAGAACAAACATCCTAATCCTCTTAAGCAACATCACAGCAGCAGCCAATGGGAACTCTCCGTCACGCTGTCACAGAGCTTCAGATCTGTATTCAGCAGCCATCTTTACTCTGAGTCACATGTGTTCTCTGAGCGTTCTTCAGAGCTTCTCTCGCCTCCCGGGCCTCCGAGTCGCTGCTGGATTAAAGGAGCGGGAGACGTGCAATGTTCTCCGCCCTCCGCCTCCTCCTCTGGCTCCGGTCGCATCCAGTCTGATAAATAACAGGCTAATCTGACACGCGCTTAGTAAAGTCAAACAGCCTCACACTGGGACGGCACAGCTTGGGAGCCAGTGAGCAGACTGGGGACTGAATACCAATTAAACCCCAGTGAATGGCAGCGGGGATACAGACGCAGATTCATGCTGGTACTCACGGGGAAATTAAGAAATGGAGAACATTTCGTGGCAGGCGGTCCCGACTGTGCCGACTTTAAACGACAACAACAGAAAAGTGGGATTTTTACTTTTTTTGTCACCGCAAAAACACTCAGAACACACAAGTGGTGACATGAGGCAGCTCCTCTCAGTGTGTGTGTGTGTGTGTGTGTGTGTGTGTGTGTGTCGTGTGTGTGTGTGTGTGCGTGTGTGTGTGTGTGGTGGCCAGAGAAGCTTAAATTGTGATTGACAGACTGGCGAAGGAAAAAAAAAAGAAGCCATATTAAGGAGAAAAGTAAGCAAAGCATCAAATCTCTAGCTGGAGCTTCGGAGCTGCAGCCCCTGTGGAGAGACGAGCAAACATAACTCATCATTTCTCCTGCAGTGGCGGAGAGAGTTGGCAAGTGGCGGAGTGTGTGTGTGTGTGTGTGTGTGTGTGTGTGTGTGTGTGTGTGTGTGTGTGTGTGTCGTGTGTCTGTGTGTGTGTGGGGAGGAGAGACAGCAGTGAAAATAATGACTAATGACTTTTCATGATGCCCTAAAACTGTGAGCCTCTGTTTGAGAGAGAGAGAGAGAGAGAGAGAGAGAGAGAGAGAGAGAGAGAGAGAGAGAGAGAGAGAGAGAGAGAGAGAGAGACAGAAATAGAGGGTGTGGCATAATGATTTCCAGACACATTTCCTGCAGTCTAAACTGGAGTCGACAGGTGTTTTGCCTGAGAGAAGGAGAGAGAGAGTAAGAGAGAGAGAGGAAGAGAGAGAGGAAGAGAGAGAGAGAGAGAGAGAGAGAGAGACAGAGAGAGACAGAGAGAGAGAGAAGCTGTGCTGCCTGCCGCTGAGTCGTCTGTCAGTCTTATTTGTTGGTGGTAATGTTTCTGACGGCTCGTTAGAGTGGAACACTCAGTGCATGTGTGTGTGTGCATGTGAGTGTGTGTGTGTGTGCGTGTGTGTGTGTGCTCCTCCCTGATCTCCTCCTCATTCACTTCACAATCACCAAATAAATCCATACTGAAGATTGAATCACTCACAAAATAAAGACAAGTGAGGAAAACTGAGATGGAAATAGAATGTTGACACTTCTGAGGCCCAACTAACAGTCTGCTTTAGTTAATTAAATAGAAACACACTGTACTGTGAAGCCAAACACATGTATGACAGGGTTCATACGGGGCTAAAACACAACCTGACTACACAAACATGTAAGACACAGCTCTGCTTCTCATCTTCATCACCTGTAACCGTGCCGTGCTCTGTGTTCAAACAATGAAGATCACCACACAGCTTCTAAAGGAATGATGTCATCCTTAGAAAACACAGCTGAGCTTTATTAGCATCATAACACTGAGATTTCTTTGTTCTTCCTTCTTTTATGTCTCTCTTGTGTTAAATCTTCACCTGCATTCTTAGCGGCTGCTTAGATGCTAACTGCTGGTTGTAAAGGAGGCAAGAAAGGAGTTGAAAGGACTCTATAGTATGATTACAGTTATAGAATTCAATCACACAGTAGATAATAACTGTATTCTAGCCTGGGACGAACTCCAGCAGAGTTTCTTCCTGTTGTTTCCTACAGTAACCCATCTAATAAATGGATAATAAACTGCTCTGTGGGTCTCTGGTCTACGTCTGCTTCATGTTTTGCTAAACAGCGAACCTTTGCCCCTCTCAGGCCTGCAGCTCCGGTTAAACGTCTCCACTGTGACTCAGAGCTCTCAGGCTGGGATGTGCAGGTCAAACTGTGTGAGAGGTGTTTGCATACACACACACACACACACACACACACACACACACACACACACACACACACTCACACATTCTGCCGCTCCTGGCAATAACAAAACTAACACTTTAACATTTAGGGATGTGTTAAAAACTGTGTGGAAAGTTAAGTGGTTCCAAAGTGTACAAACACAATTATTTTAGTGTTTGCAGATCGGAAACAGAGACAGGAACAAGATGTTAGCACCCAGAATTAGATGAATTTAAACTTTAAGTCACAATCTGCCAGTGAGGTGCTGCTCAGAGAAACAAAGTCAGCTGATCCAAGTTTCCTTAGATGGAGAGACGGTACACACACTTGTAGGGAACATTTCATCAGCAAAAGTGTAAATAATGCAGCATTAATTAGTCACGGATGTCAGGAACATCTGAACAGGAAGCAGGTAGAATGTGCTGCAGTAGTGAAGCACGTGGAACCATGACAGCAAAGACACAGGTTGGTAAAGAGCTGTGATCATTTAGGCCATAGAACATTGAAAACGTTGTTTTTCTACTTGAACTTCCCCTCATGGAGCTTTTAAAGTATGACATCATCGTATACTGGATGTGGTTGCATCAATACATCACATGGAAATATTCTATATACAAAAGTATTCAGCCAGATGTTGTAACCACCAGAGGCTTTGTGCTCTACATCGAATTTCTAAATGAAGCTCAGCTGAGTTTGAGCGACTCGTGGCCGAAGTCTGTGAGAATGAGGGTCACTCCTGGGTCTGAAAGGGTTAAAATACCAATGAAGGCTCATTCACTTCAGGTTCCTGCTTAGGGTCTCTGGATGGGTTTGTATATGTGTGACTTTGTGGCGTGTTTGGTGAAGCTTTAGAATGAAGCTTAGAATGTGTGTGTGTGTGTGTGTGTGTGTGTGTGTGTGTGTGTGTGTGTGTGTCAGAGACAAACCAGCTGAGGTCCCCTGCTGTGTTTTGATAGCACCACAGGAGGCCGTCTCATCTTAACTTATACTACTGTAATTGGAGAGTTGTGTGTTTGTTTGTGTGCTTGTCGGCATAACAACGAGCAAACCTCCATTCCTCCAACGTCCTCCAAACCTGGAAAAGGCGTTGTTCAGGGCGCTGGCATGAGACTAGGGGGCTTTACATTTACATTTACATTTACATTTGTGTTCAGTTGTTTGTGACATCAACTGACACACACACACACACACACACACACAAACAAACCCATATATACACGCACACACACAAACCTATATTTACACGCACACACACAAACAAAGACACAAACCAACACAATCACTTCAACCCATACACACACACACACACACACACACACACACACACACAACTTTACTGTACTAGTCATGGACAAACTTAGCCAAACACACACACACACACACACACACACAGACACACACACACACACACACACACAATCACAACTTTGTCACACTTTGCTCTTCTCTGTTGTTTCAGCTCAGACTCTTTCTCTCCTCCCTCCTTTGTGAAGACGAGTACCTTGGCCTTCACACTGAGCTGTAAACAGGCTGGAGGCCTCAGGCTGATGAAGACAACACAACACAACACAACACAACACAACACAACCACACTAGCTGCAGCCCAGGTCCACGAAACTGTGAAGTAAACCCTGTAACAAAGGGCGGCATTGTTATGCAGGGAATGTTCTCAACGCAATGCAGAGGAGGCTAATTTCTCTGCAAATCTTATTTTATTGTTCATAATTCTACCGTAGTTTATCGCACAGAAGCTGAGTCAGTCTATCAGAAAGCTCTGGGTGTGTGGGTGGGAGTCCTTCATCACTGTGGGCCCGTTCTATCATCCCAGCTCTAATGTGCTTATATCTCTGTGTGTGTCACTGTGTGTGTGTGTGTGTGTCTCAGTGTGTGCAACTTCAACCAAATGTTTAGTTTCCAAACCCTCCTGTGTGTTGGAAGCAAAATGGAGAATTAGCTGCTGGGCAGAAGCGAAGCAGACTTCTGTGTAAGTGATGAGTGTAGCTGGTGAGTTAGTGAGTCTGACAGGAGCCAAGCATCAATCACAACCTCTTTTCTACTCAATAAACCTTTCAGTCAGGCTGAGAAAAAGGGAAAACAGGTGGGATTCTTTAATCCAGCTGCTGTGGTGGCAGGTGGATTAATAATTCATGACTCATCATGCAACAAATGTGGAATCTGAGCAGCAATTAATTGTTAGAGTAAAGAGTGTTTCCTTTCCAGACTAGCTGAATGGTAAATGTGTGTCAGATTGTGTATGAGGGTCTGAGAGGAGCTGAGGCTGTCCAGACACGTGTGTGTGTGGTGAGAAGGTTCCTGACCCAGAGATGTGTGTATGATCACGCTAACACAGTGACACACATGTTGGATTAAAGTCAATTAGAGCAACCAACATCATGCAAATCATCAAAGTTTGCATTCTGCAGTAATCAATATGTTTGTAAGTTATCATATCTCCATCTCTCATCTACAGGAACATAACAGAACTTCAGCACCAGACACGGCACCAGAAGAAAGAAGAAAGGTCACAGAACTAAAGAGATACTTGTCTATGAGGCAGTTTGAATAAATGCATGTAACATTTATATTAAATCAGCTCAGGTTTATCAGCATGGATCTCTGATAGAAGGTTACTTTAGCTACACAGACACATTACAGATGCACAGGCCGATCTTATCTCATTATGGATCTGTACGCTGATAAAACCAATCACATGTATCTGAGCTTTATCTAAGATTTAAAAAGCACAATAAATGTTGCTACATTTACACTCAAAGACTTCCTCATAGAAATCAGAAGTGTTCTCTGATACCAGGTGTTTCTTTCAGCAGGTGAGAGAGAGAGAGAGACAGAGAGAGAGAGAGAGAGAGAGAGAGAGAGAGATAGATAGATAGATAGATAGATAGATAGATAGACAGACAGACAAACAGACGGACAGAGAGGTAGGTAGGTAGGTAGATAGATAGATAGATAGATAGATAGATAGATAGATAGATAGATAGATAGATAGATAGATAGATAGATAGACAGACAGACAGACAGACAGACAGACAGACAGACAGACAGACAGACAGACAGACAGACAGACAGATAGATAGATAGATAGATAGATAGATAGATAGATAGATAGATAGATAGATAGATAGATAGATAGATAGAGAGATAGAGAGATAGATAGATAGATAGATAGATAGATAGATAGATAGATAGATAGATAGATAGATAGATAGATAGAGAGATAGAGAGATAGATAGATAGATAGAGAGATAGAGAGATAGAGAGATAGAGAGATAGAGAGATAGAGAGATAGAGAGATAGGTAAGTAGTGAGTGGAAGACATTCTACATATTTCCCAGTCAACTACAAACTATTTATTATATAATTCTTCACTGGGTAATCTGCCTCTGAGTCTGACGGATGAAACAGAATAAAGTCTCTTTTAAAGACAGAAGTCTGAAGGCAGCTGTGAAGCCGAGGCGTCTGCAGGCTGGAATCACTTCAGACGTCCACCCAAAGAGCGTCCGACAGCTAATTGTCACGCCTGCGTCGCCAAAGTCGTTCCGAAAAAAATGGCAGCTGCAAATTACAATAGCATGGATTCAGTCAGGCCGAGAGGAAACACGAGTCGTACCACTGCCACTTCCTGCTTAACAGCATTTCAGTGTCAGCGGCTTGTAAAACATAAGCAGCATCTGTTTGGATTCACTTCCCTCTCTGTGTGGACGGGGGAGGCTGACGGCCTCGGCAGGAGTGTGAAGGCAGAGTGGAGGCGACTGCGTGAGAAGACTCGGCTCCAAGATGGAGAAAACGGCAACGCTTCGGGTCGGAACCACGGAATTTAACCCCTGAGTCACCACGGTCTGACTTGTTTATGAGATGATGCATTTAAGTTACAGTACTCCAAGTTCTCCATGTAGAAAAGCCTTCATCCGGAGAAAAGCTAAGATTGAAGGCTTTTCTTCTCTATGTTACACTCAGACTTGTAGGACTGAAGGCCCAGAGCTCTGCAGACAGGGAGGGAATAGTGGCCCATCGCTCTGGCCATTCTTTAAGGTCAAGGGCCAAATAATAACATTTCAACCTAAACAACTGAATAGAATACTAACTTTCATAAATCCTTCCCTCCCCAGCAGCTAAGTGGAGGTGAATTTGCTTCATTCTTCTGTCCTGGCTGCAGTGAAAGCAGACGGACTGAAGCTGTGATATATTTCAAATGTCTGAAAATAGCCTGAACGCAGCAGAAAGGAAGTTTGGGCCGAGGCGCTGAATACCTAGAGTGATAGAAATGTGGCTTATTGATGCTGATGAAGGTTGGACTGACTGTGTGTGTGTGTGTGTGTGTGTGTGTGTGTGTGTGTGGTGCGTGTGTGTGTCAGAGACCAGACTGCATTACAGCTGACTGGAGGTTTGGTGTGAGCAGGAGTTGGACTGCAATTAATTCCATCCTAATTGGCTCAGTAACATTCAGATAGGACGTATAATGGGGCGGCAGGAGCTCGGTCCATAGGGAACTCAGCTTGGGAATCGGAGGGACCAAGAAAGTGAAATGGCAGCTGGAGAGTTGCCAGTTTGCCCCCAGGGCACTGTCGAGGTGCCCTTGAGCAAGGCACCCAACCGTATCATGACTGCCCTGCGCTCCCTTGAGCATGTGTGTGTTGGGTTACATACAGAGGGGCGCAAGATGCATTTCAAATTGTGGGATTGTTTGTGACTGCATGGAATTTGACAAATAAATCTTAAATCTTAATATTCATAACACTGCTACTGCTACTAATAATATGAATATGTATAATTGCACTCTTTAATCAAAATAGATGCTGCTATTAAAGGTTTGAAATGGAAATGCATGGCAAATGAAACGTAAACGTTAATCCACAAGGTATACTTTGACTTCCTGATGTAAGTTCCTTTATCTTTACACTTTCATACCTGATGCCTGATGCCTGATGCTTGATGTGTGATGCTTGATGCCTGATGCTTGATGCTTGATGTTTGATGCTTGATGCCTGATGCCTGATGCTTGATGCTTGATGCCTGATGCCTGATGCTTGATGGAGGACAGCTGCTGCACGTCTGTGTGTGTGACCACATGTGGTGAGAGTGACAGAACCCTCCCAAAGTACAGCTGAGGACAGAACAGTGAGACTCCTGAGCAGCATTAGCCCATCCTCCATCAGGATCTCATTACACGGTCTCCAGCCTGCTAAGTGAGGCTGCGTTCCAGACTGAAAGAACAATCCAGCAGATATCACTGTGAGAAAATCTCCCTTCTGTTCAGCAGCAGCTTTTAAGCTACGGAGGCTTTGTACCCAACGAATGCTCAAATTAGGAACCATTACACTCACACACATCCATACTGCATCCACCAGCAGAAGTGAAACACAGAAAAGGACCCGGGCCCATGCCGCTTACACACACACACACACACACACACACACACACACACGCAAAGAGCCATTAGAGTCTATTTCACCTTCTTTTTGGGGGAAGATACACGATAGCACAGCGTTTTTATCCCTCCAGGAGAAGAGGAACTTCTATCTCCAGGCTCCATTAGGCCCTGTGCCCACTCCCTCACTCAGTAACCAGAGACGGTCCCAACCCCAGCCGTCGCCCCTGGAAACCAGACCCAATTCCGAGTCTGCAGAAGTGAAATCAAGCCTGACAAAACCCAAAAAACAAACATCCCGGCTAATAACTGACACATCTCACCGTGTTATGAGAGGCTAAGAGCCGCGGTGATGGGGGGAGACAGCGGCAATTAGAAGCAACAACGGCCCCGTAAACAGAGCAACCAAACAAAGAAATCTGGCTCTCCTTTATCTGTGTCTGGATGTGGAGGCTAAATGCAGAACTAAAACACTGAAGGGAAGAGATGGCAGCTAGTGTGTGAGTGTGTGTATTTGTGTGTGTGTGTGTGTGTGTGTGTGTGTGTTAATTGGGGTGATGATCAGTTTGTATATCCCTGATTCTGTTTGCTCCCCTGTTGGCCCTATCAAACACACTC
>NW_027466959.1:12500-32500 GCF_046128005.1 Genypterus blacodes
TCCTGCAGATTGTTAAGTAAACTTTCAAAACTACACACTTGAGTGGCCTCATTTCAAAAGTGAGCAACAGTTAGAGAGAACGATCATTTCACACACAAACAATCCAGAAACTTTGCATCGTGTGTAAGTCTGTAAAAAGGAAGAACCTTCCTCCAAACCTGCAGGAGGAAGAGAAGCAGCAACAACAGCTACAGGAGGAGGAGGAGGAGGAGCAACAACAGCTACAGGAGGAGGAGGAGGAGGGGGAGCAACAACAGCTACAGGAGGAGGAGGAAGAGGAGGAGGAGCAACAACAGCTACAGGAGGAGGAGGAGGAGCAACAACAGCTACAGGAGGAGGAGGAGGAGCAACAACAGCTACAGGAGGAGGAGCAACATGAGAGGAGGAAGCAGAAGCTGCAACGTCATATTCCTGAAACGAAAGCAAATCAGTCAGAGTCCAGCAGAGCCTCGACTGAAGCAGAAGAGAAGCCAGAGGATCAGAAATTTGCCTCTTCAGCGTCTCTTCAGCGTCTCAGCCAAACTCTGGTGAGTGCAGACAGAATCTTGTCAGTTTCAGCAGCAGCATGAGGTCCAGGCTGAGCTGCTCTCACACGTCTCACTTCACTGCTTCAGTCTTAAAGGCTTGGCTCTGGTTCACACACGTTGGTGTTTGTAAACACACATCAGTTTTTACCGTCAGAGCAAGAAAAGAGCGTCAGGAAGTGTGTGTTTATCTGTGTTAGTGAGTCTCAGCACTGAGCCGCACCCACGGCAACAGGAAGTGAAGTGAGTGCAGCCTGTAGTCATGGTGACCTCATTAAAAGGCAAAGTTCAGCTCCAGAGTGAAAAGGGAAACTTTAAAGTCAAACAGTCTGAATAGAACTAAAGGTACAAAAGCTTCATGTCCTGATCAATACACAATCAATCCTCATGAAGCTGAGCCTGAAGCTGAGCCTGAAGTCTTTTCATGACGTTTCCTTGAGCGCCCCCTCAGGACAAACCCCAGTCTGCTCATAATATCCATCAAGAACAAAGTCGTCTCTCCTGTTTCACTCTGACATGAACTTCAGGAGCTTTAAGACTTCCAGACTCTTCATCCTGCTCAACAATCAGTGTTTGTGTCTCCAGAGATGTTTTCACTCATGTTCTGGTCTGTTCTCAGTTTGTAGACATGTCTGCTGCCAGCTGTCTGCGGTCTGAAGATCAGTTCCTGTGCTCCATCTGTCTGGAGGTCTTCACTGATCCAGTCTCCACACCATGTGGACACAGCTTCTGCAAAAGCTGCATCACTAAACACTGGGACAGTAACGTCCTGTGTGTGTGTCCTCTGTGTAACGAGAGGTTCTGCACAAGACCTGAGATGAAGATCAACACGTTCATATCTCAGATGGCCGCTGAGTTCAGACAGTCGGCTCAAAAGGAAGCCAGCAGAAGATCAGAGGAACCAGCTGCCAAACCAGGAGAAGTTCAGTGTGACGTCTGCACTGGAACCAAACTAAAGGCCATCAAGTCCTGCCTGAAGTGTGAGGCCTCTTACTGTGAGACTCATCTGGAACCTCATCTGACAGCAGCACGCCTGAGATCACACCAGCTGATCCATCCTGTGGACAACCTGGAGGACAGGATGTGTAAGAAGCACAAGAAACCTCTGGAGCTCTTCTGCAGGACCGACCAGACCTGTGTGTGCTCACTCTGTCCTGTTTTAGACCACAAGAACCATGAGTTTGTTCCTCTGGAAGAAGAATATGAGGGAAAGAAGTCTGAGCTGGAGAAGATGGTGGCTGAACTTCAGCAGAAGATCCAGCTGACACTACTGAAGATCCAGGAGATGAAACAGTCAGCAAAGCTCAGCAGGGAAACTGCAGACAGAGAGAGAGCAGATGGAGATCAGGTCTTCAACGATCTGAAGCAGCTTGTGGAGAAAATCCAGGCCGACTTCAGGAAGACCATGGAGGAGAAGCAGAGGAGCACAGAGAAACAGACTGAAGACCTCATCAAGGAGCTGCAGCAGGAACTCTCTGGACAGAGAGAGAGAACTGCTGATGTGGAGAAGCTCCTACTCTCTGAAGATCACCTCCACCTCCTCCAGAGCTTCTCATCCATCAGCTCTGCTCCTCCCACCAAGGACTGGACACAGGTCAGAGTCCATCAGAGGTCACATAAAGGGAGTGTGGTGAAAGCTGTGGCTCAGCTGGAGGAGACCTTCAGTAAGGAGGTGAAGAAGCTGCTGAAGGTGGAGCTGAAGAGGATCCAGCAGTTTGCAGTGGACGTGACTCTGGATCCTGATACAGCTCATCCTCAACTCATCCTGTCTGATGATGAGAAACAAGTTCAACGTGGTGATGTGAGGAAGAATCTCCCAGACAACCCACAGAGATTTGATCAATGTGTTGGTGTTTTAGCAAAGCAGAGTTTCTCCTCTGGAAGATTTTACTTTGAGGTTCAGGTCAAAGGAAAGACAGAGTGGACTTTAGGAGTGACCAGAGAGACGAGCAAGAGGAAGGGACCCATCACACTGAGGCCTCAGGAAGGTTACTGGACTGTTGTGTTGTGGAATGTAGATGAGTACGAAGCTTGTGATGTCCCCTCTGTCCCTCTGAGTCTAAAGTCAAAGCCAGAGAAGGTGGGCGTGTTTGTGGACTATGAGGAGGGTCTGGTCTCCTTCTATGACGTGGATGCTGCAGCTCTGATCTTCTCCTTCACTGGCTGCTCCTTCACTCATAAGCTCCTCCCATACTTCAATCCTAGGCTTCATCATGATGGTACAAACTCCGCCCCTCTGATCATCTCAGCTGTCAGTCACTCTGCCTAACCTGCAGGAGTTTACATGAAACGTTTCTGTGGTTTAAGGGAACTAAAGTACAAAGGATCAGCTGATCTTCCCTCTTTACTTTGATTGATCTCTGTAAATATCACAAATGTTGGGTTGTGGTTTATGAATGGACTGAATTCTGTCTTGATCTTTGGAACAAAAACAATAATAAAGTTGGGATGAGGTCATGTCAGCTGTTTTCATGTTTGGTATCAAATCTGAAAACATGTTTGACTTTCAGGTTTGAGTGCAGAGCTCTGTTCATGTAAGACTGTATCTGTAATCTAATAAACAAAACCAGAGCTTTCCAATCATGTTTAACCCTCTCTCTCTCTCTCTCTCTCTCTCTCTCTCTCTCTCTCTCTCTCTCTCTCTCTCTCTGTGTTCTCTGTGGTGGAATCGTCCTCCATCTGGACTTTAGGTGCATTTAAGCTCTGTAGGAAAGCGGCACGTGGCTTTGATCTCCATCTCTGTCACATATCTGATTTACTCATGTTCTCCTTCTCTCCATGTACCGATGCTTTGTGGTCAAAGTGTGATAGGAATAAGAAGTCTGGTGTGAGAAGCAGCAGCCTAGAAACCTAGCTGGGGAGTTGAGACCAAGCCTAGAGATCTGAGCGTTCTTCATGTCTGACTGTTGTGTTATGTTTCCACCTTATTGCTCTTCTCTTAACCCCCAGGTTGCTCTGTAAAGTCTCAGTTTATTATTTATTTATGTCAAACTGTTAGATATTGTTATGATTGGCAGGCGATCAAGTTATTTGAAGGTTGGACCCAGTTATGTGGAACAGACACCAGTACATGGAATCAGGTGGTTAACAAACACAAACCAGGATGAAGCTGGGCGCTGCTGCTGGAGACGCTGAACACGGAACGCTTGACGAAGCGAGAGTGAGTGGATCCCAAAAACAGAATCCAGGAGCACAGGAAAAACAAAAGGTCCACTCACTGGAACAAGCACAGCTTAATATTATAAACACATGAGAAATAGATTTTCAAATAAGAGATACATCAGTGGCATTCGTTTCTTACTTTTATCTAAACAAATAAAAGAAAGTATTAAGCCTCTCTCTATCTGTAACCTTTCAAGTTCATTTTCAATGGAAACCTTTTTTTCACAGAACAACAGAACAACCCAAATCAAATAATAATTGCCCTCTCTATGCTGCCGAACATAGAGAGCGTTTGAGCAGCTTGGGGACGGAGTTGTTGGGGAATTGTGTCTGGGATGAAACGAGGAAACAGAGTCATACTTTGACTTGAGGGTGTCACTACACTGGGGTTCAATCAGCTCCTTCTGGAGGTTGGTTGATGCGCGTTCCACGTCAAATGCAAACGGATTACTAAGCACTCCACACCTACATTTCTGGGCTTCAAAGTCGGCAAATCGCCGGGTAAACTCGGCGCTGAGTACGTAGAGTTTATCAGCAAACTGTGCACTTGGCAACACGGAGGTAGAGATCTGCTCTTTCATGGTTTGGCGGCACGGAAAATGGTCCAAGTTTCCTTGCAGCGTCCTTCTCTCCCACAGGCACGACTTAGTTTGAAGAGCCCTCACCTCAGCGTACATGTGTGTGTGATGACACGGCCCCGCCCCTGAAGCTGCAGGTTGAGCACATCCAGATGGCTCGTGATGTCACACAGAACGCACTCGCAGAGCATTCTGGGATGTGTAGTATTAGCGGTGCATGCGCTTTATACCAGCGGGCTAGCTCTCATAGACATTTGACATTATCTCGCGGGCCAAATATAATTACACTGCTGTAGATAAAGAACATTCATTACACACACGCACACACACACACACACACACACAATCACTCTCCCCCGCCTGACAATATGTACATATAAACCCTTGCAAACACAGATAACAACTCACACACCCCCACCCACACACCCACCCACACCCCCACCCACACACACACACACACACACACACACACACACACACACACACACACACACACACACACACCTGCAGCATGTGAAGGTGAGACCTCTTCCTCCTCGCTGCTCAGCCCAGATAACATTCACACTTTACAGATGCTGCAGATGATCAACGATGTGTTTCTCCTTCTCTTCTCTTCTCTTCCACAGGTAAGGATGGAAGAGCTTGAGCCTTCAGTGTACAGAAGCAGTTTGCATGCGGGTCCAAACTGGTTAATAGCCATATTCCTCACAGGCAGCTTTAACTGCCTCAATTAAAATCCCATAAAGGAGGAAGCATGAGTCCTTACAGCGTCAACGCGTCTCCTCTTTTAGAACAAACAAGGATAAAGAGTTCCCCCCCTCTAATGGAGCCAGGTGGACGCTGATTCCCTCTCACATTCCCCCGCTTGTATTCAGTAATCACGATTACAGAAGTGCCAGGAGAGGCGGCGGCGCCGATGAGTGACGGCTCCCCGGGTCCTGAACATATGGGTGTGAGGAAGGGGGGTGGGTTTACACACACACACGGCACCCAGGAGAGGAGCAGACTCTCCCAGCTGACTCCCTGCTGTGCGTCTCACAGGTTTGGTGAGACAGGGAGGTGAGGTTTTCATGGCAACCGTTCCAGAGATCACAGAGTTTCCTAACACAGGAGGAAGCGGGACACGTTTGACTTGAGGGGATTTGTTAGACACTAACCCACCGACTCTGTTTACTAACGGTCACCTCTGACGCTCATCCTAACGATGGGAAACTCATTATGTGCTTTAAACTGAACACTACGAAAGGGTTAGACTACTCTTTGTCTAATGATGAAGCTCCTGTTTACCCCTTTTGCTGCTTTACATAGAACATCTCCCTTGTTATGGTTCATTAAAGTAATAAGTTATTGAACAGAGGAGCGTTCTGTTGCTCATGGTCCACCTGTGTTACCTGGTAACTGAAGTCAAACACCAGGAACTGCAAACCTGAACTTGAACCATTCTCTGCTCTCATTTTGTCTTATTGTGGTATAATGGAGCGATTAGAGCGTTGAGTGAAAGGCAGACTAATGAAACTCCTTAGGTGGGGTCGCTCTTTCAAACTGGATGAGGCAGATTCTATTAGAACACTTTGTAGACGCTCAAGACTGCTACAAGTCTAACTCAATATCAGTGAGATCCTTAATATTCCCTTCATATTCCTCTGCCTGTCACCTTTCATCGACCATATTAAAGGAAGGAATGAATGAAAATGTAATAATGATAGGATATGAAGATGATCTCTGTTCTTAGTGGTAGAGATGTGAATGAGTCACAATTTGTTCAAACTCTTGTGGACAAATTCTCTTGGATTTCTCTTAGCGTTCATGTGTCTGAGGTATACATTTTGGAGAAATCTGCATCAATTTTGTGGATCTGGAGCTGAACTGCACTTTGATGAGCTCATCATAAACAGAAATAGGCCAAAATGTTGAAAAATACCTTAAAGTGCGTGATTGTGGCTCTGAATCTACAAAAATACAAAATCCCTCTGAACATACATATCCATTACATCATCAAAACAAACCCAGTAAACCACGGGCGCAGGTGATTGACAGGTTCATATTCTAATCTATTAATAAACGAGACCTTGCAGGAGGGAGAGAACATTGAGCCGGACATCTTTGGAAGGTTGTGATTGGTATAATTTACATAGATTTCAAGCCGAGCGAACCTTTGTCTCCATTTATTTGATGGTGCATTTCCATCATAATGTCTCTGTGCAGACGCTCACACCTTTATCTACAAACCTTCAACCAAGCTTTTGTGGAAAAACCCCATCTCATTTCTCTGCTTTTGAAATTGAATCGGGGCCTAGTTTGCATGAAAATAGGTGAATGGAAGTTTTTTTAATAAGAAGAACGGCCCGACTTAATCACAATGTTCTTATAATTACTCCACGCTCAAAGTGTTAAGAAAGGAAATCTTCTCAGCTATTATATGAGATGTTATTCCAGTCTGCTGAACGTCTCCTCTGGCTCATCACTCCACACACACACACACACACACACACACACACACACACACACGCCCCTGTTACATTTCTGACCAGGTACCAGAACTTTATCTCCTCATTCATCTGTGCTCCACCAAACACTGAGGCCTCTAAGTGTCAACGCTTTCACTTAACCTGCCTATTCTATAACGCTTCTTCAGTCATTATCTACATTTCAGCGGATGCCTTTCAACGAGATGTCTCAGCGTATTCCTTACATCCTGTCAAAACACACTGAAGCCTACTAAGCTGCTTTGTGATTGGACACTGGGGTGTGTGTGTGTGTGTGTGTGTGTGTGTGTGTGTGTGTGTGTGTGTGTGTGTGTGTGTGTGTCTGCAGTTTGACTATATAGATATAGTAAATAACTTAAACATACTGATGGGATCCAACTATTGAGTGCTAATAAATAAATAAACAGGCTAATTAACAACCTCTGGAATCACTACCTCACCTGCCAATCATGTCTCCTGTTCACGGTGTGTGAAGAGAGAGAGAGGCAAGTTCTTGATCGGCTCCCTCCATGCACTCTACCATCTAACAGGCTTCTGCTTTAACGACCGAAAGCAGGCATCAAATACTGAAATATGTATTGAAAATCAAATCCATACTGAAACAGCTGCACACTAGGTTTTTGCCGATGTGCTGCTCCGTACACACACACACACACACACACACACACACACACACACATATAAAGAGTCTCAGCCCTTTGCTTGTGCTGATGCAGGACTCAAGGGCATTGTTGGCGTTATCGGAGCCTGGCGATTCATCAGGCCGGTTGGTAAATAAGAGATGCTATCAGGGGCTCCTGGTGGCATTGAGGCCCGATGTCCTAATCAATAACATTCCAATTCTTCACTGATCTCCTCCTCTGATTAGCCTCGGCTAATCCAATACACAATTTTGCTGTCTATTACCGGGCGGGGGACAAAGCCTCCCCCTGTTAAGCCGGCCCTTATCTGTGGTTATGCATTTACGGCTGATATAAGGCCGGCCCGTGCCAGAGGCGATGGCGAGGACGTCCTCCGGCTCTTCTAATTGCTAATCCACTCGGGCCGGCCGATAGCGAGGAGATTTCACAGCCCTGCCAGAGCCACGGGCAGTTAAGTGCAACCATTGTGGTGAGAGGCAACCGTTCCTCTTGCAGATACAGAATAAGTTGAAATAAAATGCCTCGTAATTTTTCAACTCCCTTGAACGGGAATGGCAGAGATAGCAGAGAGGACCCTGGGTAATGAAACGGCGTCAGAGAGAGAGAGGGGCTGTCAGTTGGAGGGGAAGAGTAATAATAGCAGGCGCTTATCGACATGGGAACGGTGATGAACAAGGCGAGCCTAATTTCACTTAATGAATATGAAATATGCATCAAATTCCAATCTGCAGAGAGCATGACTGATGGGAAAATCATATCAATCTCTAGCTTGTGGAGCCTGAATATACAATGCAGGCCGTGCTTCTCAATTGTTCATGTCACGCGTTAGACCGTAGATCTGCACTAGATAGCGTGTTGATAATGTCATCCTGAAATACTGCGCCTATATGGGAAACCATCATCTATCAATTTTAAGGCTAATTTAGATGATTCCAGTGAGTTAGAATAGAGAGGAAACAGATTATACAGTTAACTGAATCTACCATCTGACTGATTACTAGCTTCACCCAGTTTGTTTGCACGCCAAAACCTTGATTATGACTCTGATTAAGGCAATGAATTCATTGTTCAAGCATGTAAACAGATGATGTTTACATGCGCATCTAACGATCATTTAGATTATTTCTTCGATTAGTCGATTAATCTACAGATTATTTCTTCGATTAGTCGATTAATCTACAGATTTTTTTTATTACACAATTAATATAATAACTATTTACCCCAAAATAGATTTCAAACTTATCTCATTAATATTTCAATATTTTCTTCAATCATCTTCTCAAGAAAACAAACAAATGAAACAAAACAAAGTATAATCTGCGTTTGATCCTATCATACTCTGATTACGCAACACTCCTTGAATCCTATTGTCCGTCTTAATGTCACCCATGTACACCTGCATTGTTGCTATACAGACAACAAACCTGGTGAACTGCACATGTAAGGGAGTGAATTGTTCCCACATGAATCAAAGAAACACATGACACTCTAACAGAACTGCCTCCATGGAAGCACTCCGTCATTTCAGCTTTACTTTTGCTCTTTAATGTTACTTTCACTGACAGCATGTAATCTTCTCCCATTACAGAGTTTCAGAGCTACAAAAAGCTTCATATTCTTCGTCCCACCCTCCTCCCCCTCAGCTATTCATACTTCCACCCCGATGCTTGTCACTCAACCCAGAACACCCAAAATACAGCAGAGAAGGAAACAACTGTTCCTGTGTGTTGGCGTTTGTAATCCCACCTACGTCTCCTGTTGTGTTGATGTGTGTTAAATCTATCAAAGTCTCAAAAAACAGGGATCTCATTTTCATAGAGGTCTTATTTTCATTCACCTTCATCAGCTGATATTGGGTTATTGGGTTCCTCTGCTAAACTGAACGGACATCAGCTCCATTCTCTGCTCAACCCCTCTACCTGTTCTGACCTTCTGCCAGTGTCTGCACACGTTACCACGCTTCAGACGGCATCACAAACCTTTACACGTCATCATGTGTTGAGTTTTGAGTTGCATCATGCTAAAGACGGCCGCTGAAATCATTTACCTGCAGCTCTCCTTGCTCTCAGGCCATCAACCAACCAATGTAAACAGAGACCCTGTTATCACTATCGCTTGACCCAAACCTGTATAACCTGTATAGCTCACTTTGTCACGCATCATCAAACACAACACTGTCAATCCTTATTTTGGGAAGAACGGAGGCTTCTGGCGTGTGGTCGGTGCGATTTTAAGGTAGATACAAGCTTCTTTGATTGGGTTTGATATCATGTTACATGTTGCATACTGTCAGAGTGGCACTAGTGTGTCCATCAACACACACCACACACTGCTTTGATGCTTTAACACTGCAATTTCCACAGTTGGTGGTGTCTTGTCTCTTAGTACAGGGACGGCTCAAGAATATCGAAAATGCCGAGCCACCCACTCGTCCACGGCTACACCTTGATAAACAAAGCTCAAATCTGAAAATGCAGATGTGGACATTAAATATTCAGTCCTGTTCTATAGCCCTGAATAAATAAGGAGTTCTTTTATTTTGAAACTGAGCATGAAAATTAATAAATGAGCCTTTTAATAACACTGTTGTGGTGTCCAGCATGGTTCACTGCTTCCCTGCCTCTGTCTGTAGTTAATGTGGTTTATTAAGTAGGAGCTTTGTGTGTTTTCCCCCACTTTAAACTGTGAAATCAACTCATTAGCTTCCCTCCTGCTGGACGCTGAGCGACGGCGTGGCACAAGAGGCAAGTTTGCTAATACCAACCAAGTGAACTTTGCCTCCTATACTTTTTCCTCTTCAGACAGCGACGGCAAAACAATTCAAGTTTCAAATTTCATTTTGCCATTATCAAGCTCAGCAACAATTTCACAGCACAGCAATCACACCATAATGAACTTCCAGAAGCAATTAAGGCTTCGTTTCCTGTGGAGGGACCTTCATGAATACAAGAAAGGCGGCGTTCTCCTCTCCCCCGCCTCTAATCACAGAGCGCTCAAGCCGAGGTGTCACATTGACTTCGTTGTTCCCGAGGAAAACCCTTCAGGAGGCCCCAGTCAGGCCTTCTAATCAACACACTTCCACCTGACAACAGCTAATGGAACTTAATTGGTATGAGGAGCCAGCGTTTCCTGCACACTTGATTATGTATTTCCTGTAAAAAAAATTAGGATTTGCACATTACGGGTAGCCATTTTGTTTAAGTGATGGGTGGCACACACACACACACACACGGACTGGATTTACTTCTCAAGGTAAAACTATTAGAGGCAGTGAACAGAGTGGAGTCCTCACATTTCCTCCTCCTCCACATTAAAAGCCTCCATGTTTCCCCTCCACGCCCGTGAAGTTCAAAGCGAGCGCCTTAACGCAGGAATACTCAGCTCTCAGATAAATAGCCGTCCATACAGATTTATATAAATTACTATCATTACACAATTGGATGAATAATCTAATCGGCAGTAAAATGTAATTGCACTATAAAGCTTCTATTTGGCTGTAATGAGAGAGGAACTCCTGTAATAGAGGGACATGACATGTTAACTAGCCCGCACTCACACCTCCACCAAGGCCCAGCAGCTCTCTGAGTCCGACTTTATTCTGCCTATAGAAAACCAAAACGGTTACCAAGGCAACATTGAAATGAGACATAAGAAAACAATGAATGGTATGAATCCGTTGATCGTCTTCTTCTCAATCTATGTGTGCAGATCTATGTCAGCTTCTTCCACCGAGGCGTCACGCCCACAATCAATTCAGATCAAATCCTTCCTCCACACATTGGTGGTAATTGCATGTTTTGTGACTCCTGTCAGTGTGTTTGAATCCAGCACAGATACAGATCAATATCTCCTCCATCACAACACATAACACAACACACAGACGCTTGTATATTTCTATTAAGACGACGTTAACTCAATTCCCGGCTTATCTTCAAAATGTCCTTGAAATCTGTCTTGTACAGTTGGATACGTCCTGCTGGCAGACAGGCAGGCAGACAGACAGACAGACAGACAGACAGACAGACAGACAGACAGACAGACTGACAGAAAGACAGAGGTTCTGTTCCTTTGCTGGACGCAGATACTGGAGTTACTGTAGTTAACCAATCAACCTTCGACTCCAAACAGACCCAATAAGCACACAGTGTACCTCCTTCTTCTTCTTCTTCTTCTTCTTCTACATAAGGTATTACATCAGGGTCGTTCTAAGTATTTACAGTTAAGACACCAAAAATCAACAGAGAGGAATAGGGAATCAGAACATGAATGTAATGTTTGAACATTATGATCAGTAACAGCAGAAGAAGAATCTGCAGCAAATACAGAAGAGTGTAAACAGATAGCAGAGAGTTTCTTCATTTCCTGGCCCCAAACATTGCTCTTCATCTGAACAGAGCCTCAATGAAATACAACTCTCCATACACACACACACACACACACACACACACACACACACACACACACACACACACACCAATTACACCTGGAGAAGCTGTGAAACATCTCCAATCTAATATTCCAGTCCAGTGATTGCACTCCAGCTTTCTAAACCTTTTTACAGCCTGGATGTGTGAGAGGAACCTGCACAGATAGATCAGAGGCTGAAAAGTGTGTGTGTGTGTGTGTGTGTGTGTGTGTGGCGTTTATATTACCTGAAGGTCCTTGGAGTAAAATGCAATCTCTGTATTTGGATGTGTGATGTCCTTTTCTAACTCCTTTCCTTACTCCTTTCCTTACTCCTTTCCTATAATGGATTTTTGCGTGTGCCGTCCTGTGTCCATGTCTCACGGACACATTTACACGACGCAGCTCCTGATTAATAAGGAGAGCGATTGGAACGCGGAGCAGCAGTTTAGGATGAGGTTTTCAATTGTGGAACATGTGTGCTCAGCCGCTCAGACTGCGTTTACGCCTGAGCAGCTGTGACACAGATCTGACGACAAAGCAAGCCGGGGCCGGGGCCGCACGGTCAGACGAGGCGGAATGCATTCCAATACGAGCGCTCTCTCTCTCTGAAAGCACTTACACCTCGTATTAACGGGAGTACAAGTGCTCCAGTGTGAAAATCATAGATTCCAATTTAGAGGTTAAACTGAAGGCAATTCCCTCTCAGCCTGATTCAGCTGCGTTCCATAAAAGACATCTTTGGGGTTTGTTTCCACTTCACAAAATGGAGGCTGACATTATGTCACCACAGGCTGGCGGTATAAAGTGTCATCTTACCCGTGTTCAGATCCTTGTACTCTTGGGATAAGTGCTCATTCTGATGCACCCACTCTCCGTTGCATTTGAAGAAGATCTGCAAGGCCGGCGCGGCTCGGCAGCGCAGCTTGATGGGGTTGCTCTTGACGATGTAGGCGTCCTCCGGCTCCTGGATGAAGTGCGGCAGGGTGCTCTGCACCGACGGGGCCGAGTCGGGCTGAGTGTCGCCCGTAGCACCTGCGGAACGGCAAAAGCAGCGTGTGTTCATTATCCCACCCGCCTCTTTTAGTGGCCACAATAATGACACATGGGAACAATAAGAGCACTGACAGGAACAATAGCAGGGAGAAATGTGTTCCAGTTACACACACAATGTAGTGGCAAAACACTTTCAACAGCATTTTTGTTTTTATAAACAGTTCAACAGCAGTCGCTTGCAATTTTGAAACGATTGCTCACTGGACAATGTTCTGAATTCCCCATTTATTATAAGCAAACATAGCGTGGGAAGACGAAGGATACAGAGGGCGACTCTTCCTCTGTTCTGGTGAAAAGTGTTCTCAGAGCAATTTGCAGATGAATGAAATCAGAGCGGACCGAGTGGAGGGGAATTAGGAGAGGACTGATTACTCAAAGTGAGGCTGCGGAGTCTTTATTGTTGTGAAGGCGTCTTATCTCAGCCTCGAGGTCCAGATTCTGCCCGGCACAAACACGGCTTTGTGTCCCGCCGCTTGTGTGCCGCCGTCTTTAATAAGAACACGCAGTTCACGGCAGGTTAGCGCTTCAATCCGACCCCTCGGTGAACACACGGCCTAGTTCACGGCCGTTGTTCGCCGTGTCAGCTCATCCATCTAAGCGCGGTTTTGGAAAACGAGCGGTTTCAGATTGTGAATGTGTGAATTTGTATGTGGGGTTAGAGTTTAAAGGAAAGGTCTTGTCTCCTCTCCTCTGGTCTTTGAGAGATGAGGGACAAAAGGGAACAGGATGTTTGTGCTTCTGCATCCTTGGGATCGTTCTCAGAATTACACCTCAGCCCCATTGAGGCGGCGTCACTGAAGCCATTCAGCGCCGTAAAAAACCCATGAAAGCTATTATGCCTCACCATCAAATCCAATTCTGCTCCCCGAGATCGAATCGGCCCTCTCACCACCTACGCTCAATCAATGTTGTCCTTGTTAAACGGCTAAATGAATGGATGCATGTGTAAAGAGGGCCCGCACATAAAGCAAACAGGCAGGAGGGAACGTGAATGAACGGGAATACGCTGATGTTTTGACTGCCGAGGCCGTTTGACGTCTTTATTGCGTCGTTGTTGTTGTTGTTGTTGTTGTTGTTGCAGATGCTTCCTTCAGTTTTCAATCCATAATCTTCATTCAGTCTTCACAGGGGAAAATGGAAAATAGCTAAATATAAGACAAGAGCTATTTCAACCGAGGCGTCATGCCCATAATCAATTCAGATCAAATCATCTGTCAGATGAAGAAGATGAGATGTTAATGTAGCCGAAGAACCTTCATGACAGGGAGAGGGATTTGTGTTCTGGAGTGAAATCAAGTAAACGTCATGTCATTGTGAAGAGAGTGGGCGGCAGGCAGAGCAAATTAGGAAGAAAAATACAGGTCTAAGTTTGAGAGGGGAGACGTGAGAGAATGAACAACAATAACAATTTAGCCCCGATCAGCGCCTGACAGGCTGAATGCTCCGACAAAGAGCAAGGAGATTCAATCAGTCCTGCGGCTATATGATGGAGGATAAGACAATCAGAATTGGATGACAGGTTTGGGCTGGTGTGTGTGTGTGTGTGTGTGTGTGTGTGTGTGTGTGTGTGTGTGTGCGTGTGTGTGTGTGTGTGTGTGTAGGGAGCGGAAATCATTCTTCCTCATTCTTCTGTCTTCCTGTGGTATCTGGGCCGGTGCACACACACACACTAATGCTACTTACATACTGTATATATATGTAACAAGTAAGGAAACAACAAAGACTGAAGCAGAGGTTTTGCTCTCGGAGGGAGAACAGTCTGCTCTCCCCACATGTGGAGGTAAATGTTACATCATCTTCACAAGCTGGTGTTTATGAACAAGGTGAGCTTCTTCTCTCTCAGCTCTTTGCTGTGTGTGTGTGTGTGTGTGTGTGTATCCATCTGGATGTGTTCTTCTCTTTAAAGTAGCAGCCTGTCATGACAGCATCCTGCTAATCTAAAGGTGCGATTATTAAAGAATGTGATTTGTATTACCTGATGGGCCTTTAGCCACGCCCATCTGTGCTCCAGCTGCTCTCCTATCTGACTCCTATCTGACTCCTATTTGACTCCTATTTGACTCTTATCTGACTCCTATTTGACTCCTATTTGACTCCTATTTGACTCCTATCTGACTCCTATCTGACTCCTATCTGACTCCTAACTGACTTCTATCTGACTCCTATTTGACTCCTATTTGACTCCTATTTGACTCCTATTTGACTCCTATCTGACTCCTATTTGACTCCTATTTGACTCCTATTTGACTCCTATCTGACTCCTATCTGACTCCTATCTGACTCCTAACTGACTTCTATCTGACTCCTATTTGACTCCTATTTGACTCCTATCTGACTCCTAACTGACTCCTATCTGACTCCTATTTGACTCCTAATTGACTCCTATCTGACTCCTATTTGACTCCTATTTGACTCCTATCTGACTCCTATCTGACTCCTATCTGACTCCTATCTGACTCCTAATTGACTCCTATCTGACTCCTATCTGACTCCTATTTGACTCCTATCTGACTCCTATCTGACTCCTATCTGACTCCTATCTGCACATCGGACCTTTCCTGTGCAGAACTTTCTGGTTGTTCTCTTCCTGAAGCCTCCAGTTCCTCTTGCTGAGTGGATATGAATCAGATAATGAAGCTTCACTCACAGTGAGGTGATGATCATGCGTCTTTAAACAGTTTGAGTTCAGATCCCACTGCTTCACCATGTAAGTATAAAACAAACAGAACCCTTTGTCTCAGAGCTGGAGGCGTGGCTCAGAGCTTCTATGATGTCATCCCTACAAAACACCATTAGACAACTCCACAGCAGCTGAACTAACAAGCAGACAGATGTTTAGGTTGAATCATTATAGACTGAATTACACAACAACTCCTAACCTCCAATCTCCTGTCTCTCAGTGTGTGATGAAGATGTTTGCCATCCTCTTCTTTCACTGCTCTATTGAAGTTATATGCCAGGGAGAAAAGTGTGTGTGTGTGTGTGTGTGTGATTGATGATCTAACCCTGACATTTGCATGTTAATTTGTTTTATAATCCCTTAAAATGTTGGCAGAACCTGGGAGGATAATATTTGAGAAACAGAATGACACTGGAAACCATATTGACAGACAATGTTTGTGTTCTTATGTTTGCCTGTGGGAACGTTTTGATTTGCTTGTTAATTAGTGATAATGAATGTCAGAATCATCAGCGTGAATGTCAACGCTGCCTGCGGAACAAGAGAGCTGCTTCTTTCTCCTCATACATTCAGAGGAAAGTGTTCAACCGGAGAGGAATCAGCCTGGACAGGACTTAAAGCACTAACAGTTTAATGGTCGGAGCATTTCATCCTCCAGCAGCTCCTTGTCCTCCTGCAGCAGCTTCCTCTCTCCTCATCCTCAGCCCTAATCGGCTAATTGCTGCGTAGTAAAAAAAAAAGGCCGACACGCTGGAGTTCAGACGAGCCCCCCCCCCCCCTTTATTCGCTCAAGATGGCCAATTGTTTTCTGCATTGCACAACAACTAATGACGCGTCGTCCTGTCCTCTTCTCCTCATGTTTAAACATTCAGCTCAGTCAAAAGGTAGGAGATAATTGGAACAAGGTGACAATCCACGCTCCATAAAGCAGGGAAGCGCACCTCTGGCTGCTCCGCCTGTGATAGGCGCTCATAAATTGCAGCCTTAATGAAGGAAATGACTGCGGCGCCAATAAGTCACTTATTTCCTCATTACACTGGTTAATTTTAACACCGCCTCTAAAATGCTCCCTCGCCCTATCTGCTGCCACTCACAGCTTTCCACACGATTTAACATGAGGCTCAGTGCAGCCGACCCGCCGCTGATAAATGCCCTGGGTGCCAATCTGCTTACAGGGACACACAGGCGGCGACGACGACGACGACGGCGACACGGCGGCTGGATGACAAAGATGGCGAGCCAGGGGACCTTGTTGAACAAAAACAGATTCGAATCAACAATCTCTTAGAGACGTGCCAGGGCAGAGCGGTGCAGAGACTTGTTTGGTTATGCAGGGAGGTAGAGAGACAGCGCAGACGCTTCACTTGAGGGCGTGGAATCACAGATGATGGTTTAATGGAGGACTCAGGAGTTTTGTTGGAAAGCCTCAGTATTGATTCCTAATTTATTCCTGCGCAAACAAAAACCAGAGCCTCTAATTTCCTGTAACCGGACACCAGGACGGCTAAGCTTACCTTAGCTGTTAGAGTGGTGACCAGGGGGGGAGAGAGGGAGGGAGGAGGGGAGGAGGGAGGACGGGCGTGCAGCCATTCATTCATTCATTCAGTCTCTGTAATTCTGCCCGCTATGCAATCTTCCCAATCAGACCGCCATAAATACGATGTTCATGCCTCATTAGGATGTGGGAGCAGAATGGGTTCTCATGGCAGCAAACTAGGAAAAGGTTCAGACCCAAAGAATGAAGGGGAGCAGGACATTGCAGGGTTTGATTAAGGGGACTGGCTGGTGAGAACATCTGCTGGTCTTTCAAGTAAGGCTTTGATGAAATACTGTATCTCTTTCCTACATAGTTTACTGTTTATTTTACCATTATGTTTTTTTCCCCCACAATATCTTCATTTGTGTTTGTAGAACCGTTTCCCTCATAATCTAAGTGTCTTATGTCAGGATTTGAACCATTTCTATGCAGGCCTGTGAACCCTGTACATCATACTGTATGTGTGTGTGTGTGTGTGTGATGTTGGGCAATAAAATAACAATTTAAACTTGTATATAAAAAGGAAGCTCTGGTAGCAAACACACAGCTGATGCAATTTCCCAGCATTCTTTCTGCAGAGCCCCATGATGTCCACAGAGATCCTTCATGCACCGCTGTGTCTCAAAAACACAATCTACTTCTGTCACCAGACAGACAGCTCGTCTCAGCATCAATCCCTCCCTGAGAATCTGCTGAAATGGACACCGGGAGCTCCGGCTGCTCCTGGAAGCTCCAGCTGACAGCGCTACACCTTCTTCCTCTCTCGCCAAGCTGGCTGAGTAAGTTAGACATTAGGGTTTTACACAGCTGCTCCGCAGCCAAAGTCCTTTAAAAGCTCACACTCTTCCTCTCACATCCGCCAGATCACCGGGGACTCACCAGGCAGTGAGACAGGTGGAGGGCAGGGATGAGGAGCGTCAGCAGTGTGAGTACGGGGCTTTGCGCAGTGAGCACCCTCTCAGCTCTTCAGCAGGAGTCCTCCTCATTTGAAAGGCAGAGTCAGGAGGTGTCAGACTAATCCTTGACACTAAAGGAGAAAGCCTGGCTGAACTAAAAGGCAGGGGGACGAGGCTCTGCACACCCCGGGACAGAGGAGGACACAGAGTCAACCCTGGATCAGAGGTGCAGGAGACACGGAGAGGACACGGGCGCTGACACACACACACACACACACACACACACTTCAGTCCCTCAGCAGATTCCTTCTCTAACCAAAGTCTCAACATGAGCTGCAACTCTAAATCTGATTTTAAATCAGATTCTAAGCTCAAAGGAGCAGAAGCTGAGAACGCCGGGCTTCCCCTGAATGCAGCGCGGTGCGAGAGGCTAAGTCTTACATTTGAGCTTCTTTGCAGGTTTGACTTGGCTCATCTTGTTAAATAGGAGAAGAGAAGAAGAAACTTGATTGGGTCACATGGGAACAAGTCAATATGAAATGTGTCATGCGTGCCCCTAACACACACACACACACACACACACACACTCACTCACTCACTCACTCACTCACTCACTCACTCACTCACTCACTCACACACACACACACACAGAGACACTGCCTCACTCACTCACTCACTCACACACACACACACACACAGACACTGCCTCACTCACTCACTCACTCACACACACACACACACACAGACACTGCCTCACTCACTCACTCACACACACACACACACACACACACACACACACACACACACACACACACACACACACTCACTCACTCACTCACTCACTTACACACACACACACACACACACACACACACACACACACTGCCTCACTCACTCACTCACTCACACACACACACACACACAGACACTGCCTCACTCACTCACTCACTCACACACACACACACACACACACACACACACACACACACACACACACACACACACACACACACACACACTCACTCACTCACTCACTCACTCACTCACTCACTCACTCACACACACACACACACACACAGACACTGCCTCACTCACTCACACACACACACACACACACACACACACACACACACACACACACACACACACACACACACACACACACACACACACACACACTCACTCACACACACACAGACACTGCCTCACTCACTCACTCACTCACACACACACACACACACACACACACACACACACACACACACACACACACACACACACACACACACACACACACACTCACTCACTTACTCACTCACACACACACACACACACACACACACACACAGATACTGCCTCACTCACTCACTCACACACACACACACACACACACACACACACACACACACACACACACACACACACACACACACACACACACACACACACCATCATCTTCATCATCTGGATAATTGTAAAGAAGATAACTGTGTTTTCAGATTTTCAATGCTGTTTATTTGGGAGTAGGACCCAGGGGGATTGGAGCCTTTTGTCAGCGATGACTCAATGTGTGTAGCCTCAGTTTGTGTGCGTGTGTGTGTGTGTGTGTGTGTGTGTGTGTGTGTGTGTGTGACACAGGAGCCGGCCACATTGTTTACAGACACACATTTGTAGCGTGGCATTGTCGAGCAATATTCCCACTCTGCCCCCTGTGTGGTTCTCAGTAAAGCCTCTTACATGCTCGGTAATCAATTTTAAAAGGTTGAATGGTATGAAAAAGCAATTACACAGCACATGTGTCCACTGTCAGGCAGCTGGAGGGGCGGAGGGGGGGAGGGGGGCAGTTTGAGATGTGGGCTCCCCAGTGATTACAGAGCATAGATCTGGAGCCGTGTCAGTTATAGGTTGTTTCTGTTAGATCCTCCTGTTACACCAGAGGCCCAGGCTGCCTTACAGGCCCTGATTGACTGAGACAGCCTCTGACAGTTATTGACAGGCTTGTGCACTTCCCAGAAAGGGCAACGGGGGGGAGTGGA
>NW_027466959.1:37500-40000 GCF_046128005.1 Genypterus blacodes
TTACACCTGCCCCTGAATGTTGCACAGGGCGGCTGCTTCTATGGATGTTGTGTATTCTTAAAGCTTGTGTGTGTGACATTTAAATAAGAAGAAGACATCACAGAGAGACGCTATCACCTGGAACCTAGACACTTTTATCTCATTTGAAAATGCGTAAAGGTCTCAAAGCCCTGTGGGATGGAACACGTGGGGCTGACTGAGCGGCTTTGATCGCTTCTTCAGCCCTGCCTTAAAGCCTTACCTGCACCGCCTTGTGCCACATTGGACTTGAAAGGACAGAAACTAATTACCAACTGCGGCTGGATGACAAAGCTCCGTTTCCTACTCATTTTCTCCGTCAAACAGAGGGAGGGGCGGGGTCGGACGCTGGGACTTGTCAAACTCCAGACTCCCCCCCCCCCCCCCCCTTCCCCGCCCCACGTCGGCCCCCTTTAGACTCTAACTGTCCACCTTTCCGTCGTCTCCCGATGTGAGAAAGCTGCACAGCGGCTCGGCGGTCATGAGGCAAATTGAATCTCAGCAGACGAGAGCGGCGCAGTTGTGGCTGATTTATTTACAGGGCGGCTGATAGGAGGCACAGAGGGCCCAGGGTGGGATTCAGGGGGAAATGGCCTCTAAACCAGGGGTGAGGCGGCTCGGATAAATCTGATTTAACACCGTGGAGTAAAACTCAAGGTGTTCCCCGACACAGTTTCACCGGCAGAATTACAGTTTGCTGATTAGGGATTCTATAGATGAAGGCAGACCTCGGGGTCGGAGCGAGCTGGACGGTTAGCTGTGGTTCAAGATGCTAACAGTGTTGTTCACCGGCAGTGTTCTAGAGTAGAGACCATTATTAATCCCTTCATTCTTTGCCTGTTTCTTCAGGATCATGGGGTTGGAGCTCATTTGAACATGCTTTGGGTGGAATGCAATGGAATTTGACAACACACCAGGTCAGATTGGAACAGGAGCTAATCTGGGCTCACACACCTGCATGATCCGAATCTGAAGACAATGAATATACAGAGGAGATCCAAACACTAACGTTATTGTCTTCCTTTAACCGCAGATGAATCCATGTTTGTGTAAATATCATGCTCGCCCACAGCAGGAACAGAAACGTATGATTTGACCTTTGCCATGTGTGTAACTTTGCGATGAAGGCAGGAGATCTGAACCTGCTTCCAAAAACCCAAATGCCACTCTGGCTGCAACGAAGCGTTCCGTCTCTCAGCTGTCAACTCCATTCCATTGATTTATGAATATATCATTTAGGAGCTGATTGGACGGTTTGCTGGGGGCCCTTGTTAATATTTCACTTGACCTCTTGCTAAATTAGAGTTGATCATCTCTGACAGATGACTTCAGCCTGGGGAAAAAAAAGGCAAGATGTGAAATGAAAGCTGTTGCTCTGCTCGCAATTTCATTACAAATGCAATAGAGACGCCTGTGCCTGAGGTGTACTGAGTGAAAACAGGCACGCCGGCTCCTCATTGGCTCCTCAGCATAAAGGTTTACTACACTACTTTGTCTGATAAAACTCATGTTTCCATTGTTTAGTACTTGTGTGTATCTTTAAAGCAGAAAAATAATAATTTCATCCGGACGAATTAAAGCTAATTGGCGTTTATATGAAGATTAAACGCTACACGCTTTATTCTGGATGTTTACTGTCGTATTAATATGCATGTGGTTTGTATGATGTAATATGTATGATTATGAGATATGTAGTACATCCATATATGAGTAAATTATGTGTAATCATGCAATATGTAGGAGGAATTATCCTGTAATGTAGCGGCCTTATGCTTCCATATCAATTAAAACGTGGATAATTCGCTCTTCATTAGCGTCCATAATTATAATTTCTCCAAATGAGATAACATCACTAAGAGGCTGAAAGAATGAGGAGCTTGAAGTGTGTGTGTGTCCCCCCCAGCAGAGACGGGATGGCTCCAGCCGGGCAGATATGATCGGCTCTGACACCCATTGTGCCGGCGCTCCGTAGAGGCTCGGCCCTGGAAGCATTGTTGGGATTGATTTAGTGAACGGGGGTCCAATCTTTGGACACTTTGCTGTTATTGACCGCGGCTTCAAATCAGAAATTCGAACCTAACTCAGTCAGGGATTTAATTAAAACTCCAAAGAGGGAATGACTGACATTGTGGACAGGCTAGTTGCGGGGGGGAAATCAATTGTGCGATGCAAATGAGCTTCAAATCCCTGCTTTGCCCTCTGCTTCCTTTATTTATTTCTCTTTTTCTGCACAGCTCTCTGCCGCAGTCTTAACCGGGCGTGCGGCTTTATCTTTATTCAGCAGACGATAAGCAAAGGTTTTTTAAGCTCATTACTAAACTCTGTGTCATTAGGATTGGATTTACAGCTCATCTTCATCACGTCAGTCACAACCGCCTGACAGGAGATCCAATTATTGAAATGAAGAAAAGTTGATTTGTAAGTGGAGGAAATCCCCCCCAACACTGTTCAACAGCATTAAGAGAAGGGAATTACGCAACAC
>NW_027466959.1:42500-130000 GCF_046128005.1 Genypterus blacodes
TGAGTAGTCCTCAAATGAAGAGTCTCTCAATGATGAAATCTAATTCATTGATTGACTAAACCCTGATTTCATTCTTTGTTTGGTAACAACAGACTCATTCCTCTGTAGAATGAGCCGAGCCGACGCCACAAAGCTGTGAGGGAGAGCAGAGGACAAGGAGAAGGCTTTGGTCCATCCAGACATCCAACATGGAGACATGTGGGACAACCGTCCCTCTATTACTTAAGGATCAAAAGCTACAGGCCAAAATATAGAAGTGGTAATTACAGCGCCACCATCAGGCCATCCAGCACCACAACTGACTGAATACTTCCTCAGTTAATGTCCGATATAACCTCCTTGTTGGAGGTAATAAACTAGGTTCAGAAAGTAAAAGTAAAGAAGAATAAGAGCACTTGTGCATGAATTCACATAAGGTAAGAACTGGAATGAACTGGAACACTTTTTATATTTTCTGTAATATAATAAGTTGAAGTTGAAGCCGTGCTGTTCAAAGTTCAGGTTATTCTAAATGTGATGTATGGATTCTGTAGTCACTTGAAGCTAAAGCGATCTTGTACCGTTCCCTTCTCTATCTAATAAGCAGAAGAAGTCATTAATCTAAGAACTGATTCACTCCAGTAAACTTCAAACAGCTGCTGCCATTAATTTGAAAATATAATAAAGCCGTGAGGAGATTTATGGATCCTGCTGCCTCGGTTTACACTCACACACACACACACACACCGATACGCTGGGAAGAAGAAGAAACCAGAGACAAACCTGTCAACACATCAGCATTAAGCCTCCCTGTGATCAACTCGCTGTTCCAGATACCACACTGCCCTAGGCCAAACACTCTTCAACACACACTTCCTCTGTCAGAATCCCAGGTCTGCAGTTGTCATTGTTGACCTTCACGCCCGCACTGCTTTATGTCAGGGAGAACGGCAGCCATGATGTGATGAACAATCCGTGTCTGGGAAGTAGTTGAACAGCCCAAACCCGTAGAATGGGATTCCTCTCTCCCGTGACAGGCAGAGGCCTTTAAACGGGCCTGAGTAAAGAAGACGCCCGCCTCATGTCGGCCTGGACAGCCTTGCCAAAGTTTTTGCTCCACTTGGCTGACACTTAACAAGAGCCAGGAGAGGATCCCACTTATTCTACATTACCTCTGCAGCCGCTGCCTCATTATCTCCCACAGAGCGGCGGCGTGAAGACAGACACGTGAGGGAAACATGCTTCTGCTCTGACAGACTTAACACTCTACTACACTTTGATGGACGGCTATGAGACATGGTTCATCATATATACGTTACCATATATGGCTGCAGGTGGATAAGTGTGTGTGTGTGTGTGTGTGTGTGTGTGTGGCTGGCTGGAGGAGTGAGTCTTCTCTCTGATAGTCGGGGAATTAATTAAGACCTCCGTTTGGACCGGCGTCAACAATTTAGTAATTCTGCAAGCGTCCAAGAAGAAGAAGAAGAAGAAGAAGAAGAAGAAGAAGAAGAGCGATGGTGGACGGAGCTGCAGGAACAACAACCCCGGCGTTTGGCACAGGGAGTCTTGTCTTAGTCCTTTGGAGCTTGTTTGAGGTAGCTACTGATGCGCTGTTATTTATGCAGAGCAAGACCACAGAGACCACAAGCAGAGAGCTGTGTGACCCACATTCAGCAGACTTGAAAGTGCCGCACGTTGCCAAGTTTAACGGAGGGCAAAAGTACACACAGGGCACGACTTTTTCATCTGGGAAGACTCCAGCTAGACCGCTCAACCTAAACCAGGCGTCTATAGAAACACAGAACGACGAATGTTGCTGTGGAAACTGGACACGACATCATTTTGTTGATTTGGCACATAAAACGTCTTTTTTGGCTGAGTGAACGTTTTTTAAGATTGTTCTCTATTTGCTCCGGTCTGAAAGAGGGAAGGACTCGTTCATTTTGTTGCATCTACCGTTGGTGTGTGTGTATGTGTGTGTGTGTGTGTGTGTGTGTGTGTGTGTGTGTGTGTGTGTGTGTGTGTGTGTGTGTGTGGTGTTGGCACGGTTGGCTTTGGCTTCATCAGTAGAGGAAGATGAGAGTGATGAGCCATCCTCACATCCTCCAGGATCCAGACACTTGGACCAACATCTAATCAGTCATACTACATTAAAGCTAAAGGACTTCATTCCCAATTCACATTTTAACTCAATCCACTTCTACCATTGCCTCCTCACATACAGTATACTCTCTAAGTTGACTGATTACAGGTACCAGATGTATTTATGCTGTCCAGTGCTCGAATTCTATTATTGAAAACCGATGTCTCACGTCTTCTTCAGCATTAATAAAAGCGAAAATCACTACAAACTGAAGCTTCTTAACAGGTTTGATGTATTGGATCATGAAACAGAGACTCACTCTGTGCTGGATCTCATTCTTCTGTTCAGTCGGTGGATTTGGGACGTTTGTAACAAAGCGGAGCAGGTTTAACTTTATTTTAAGCTTTAAGTTAAGTAGGATAACTTTATACTAAAAATGTAAATGAGCCAGTGTCCTCTCCAGCTTTATCAGGACAGATGTCAGACATGGATCCATTATTCTGTCTGTGCTTTGTTCAAAAACACTTCAAAAGGCAGGAGTTTGTAAGATCAATTGCAATTACTTCAAAAGTGGAGATACGTGCAGAAACAAGCACCACTCCATCCTGGCGGGCTGACAGAGGAAGAAGCTTCACTAAGGCAGCGCCTCGTCTCAGAGTAACGGGAGGGAGGCAACATTTAAAGTTATTTAACTGAAAACTAGGACTTTCTTCATTTTGTGGAGCGGAACCACCAGTATTGCTTCATTTTTGAAAAGTCCACTCAGATAACGCTGATCCTAATGTGGCGTGTGTGTGTGTGTGTGTGTGTGTGTGTGTGTGTGTGTGTGTGTGTGTGTGTGTGTGTGTGTGTGTGTGTGTGTGTGTGTGTTTGCATTCGTCAAAGAGCAAACAATGTTTTTCAGCCTTCTGGTTGATTTGGCTTACAGTAGCTGATAAGCAAACACGTGTCGCCTGAGCCGTGTGGAAACACTGCGACACACTGTACATGCTGCCACCCTGTACTGAGGAGGCGGAGCTTCCTGCTCTCTGCGGGCCGTCTCAGCAGAACCAACCATTAAAAAGTTAATTTAGAATCCAATAAAGTTCAAACCCTGCCTGGAGTTTGGCCTCAAATGTCAATTTAACCTGCATGTACAAAGGCAGAACACAATAGAAGTCTTCACCTGGACACACTCGGTCCTACACTCACCTCAGAGGTGTGAACGCCTGCCCTGGAGCCTTACAGCCCCTTTAACCCCTGATGTTCAGTGAGATTCACATGTTATTGAATTGCGTCCTTAAAAAGTCAGAAACTGGTTCAGACCTGCTGAAGTAAACCTGCACTGAGGGAGAACAGGGACCAGAGCCTGATGGAACCAGACCAAACCTCACAGGTACAGAGAGAAGATCTACAGCAGGCAGGGGCGTCAAACTCAAACACACACTGGGCCAAAATAACAAACTGGGGCTAAGTCGCGGGCCAGACTTCATATTTCTTGATAAATGGACTACAGTTGTGCATGTTTTCACTTCTCTCCAGATATATGATGATCAACTTTTTCATATGGAAACATACTTAAGTTTAGCTTAAACATTAAGTCTGGAACAAGCACAGCTTAATATTATAAACAGGCTCTTATTTTATCTTAATGCTCTTTATTGTTTTGCACTTTAGACTTTGCTGCTGTAACATGTGGATTCCCCCGCTGAGGGACGAATACATGATTATCTTATCTTATCTTATCTTATCTCTTATCTTAAGACATTGAGCTGAGGTGCAGTGCTGATTGTATTCAATGTCTTACAGATCCTGCAGATTGTTAAGTAAACTTTCAAAACTACACACTTGAGTGGCCTCATTTCAAAAGTGAGCAACAGTTAGAGAGAACGATCATTTCACACACAAACAATCCAGAAACTTTGCATCGTGTGTAAGTCTGTAAAAAGGAAGAACCTTCCTCCAAACCTGCAGGAGGAAGAGAAGCAGCAACAACAGCTACAGGAGGAGGAGGAAGAGGAGGAGCAACAACAGCTACAGGAGGAGGAGGAGCAGCAACAACAGCTACAGGTGGAGGAGGAGGAGGAGAAGGAGGAGCAACAACAGCTACAGGTGGAGGAGGAGGAGGAGAAGGAGGAGCAACAACAGCTACATGTGGAGGAGGAGAAGGGGGAGCAACACGAGAGGAGGAAGCAGAAGCTGCAACGTCATATTCCTGAAACGAAAGTCAGTCAGTCAGAGTCCAGCAGAGCCTCGACTGAAGCAGAAGAGAAGCCAGAGGATCAGAAGTTTGTCCAAGTTTGTCTCTGCAGCGTCTCTGCAGCGTCTCAGCCAAACTCAGGTGAGTGCAGACAGAATCTTGTCAGTTTCAGCAGCAGCATGAGGTCCAGGCTGAGCTGCTCTCACACGTCTCACTTCACTGCTTCAGTCTTAAAGGCTTGGCTCTGGTTCACACACGTTGGTGTTTGTAAGCACACGGCAGTTTTTCAGGTTTTTCACTTCAGGGAGTGTGTGTCTATCTGTGTAAGTGAGTCTCAGCACTGAGCCGCACCCACGGCAACAGGAAGTGAAGTGAGTGCAGCCTGTAGTCATGGTGACCTCATTAAAGGGCAAAGTTCAGCTCCAGAGTGAAAAGGGAAACTTTAAAGTTAAACAGTCTGAATAGAACTAAAGGGACAAAAGCTTCATGTCCTGATCAATACACAATCAATCCTCATGAAGCTGAGCCTGAAGCTGAGCCTGAAGTCTTTTCATGACGTTTCCTTGAGCGCCCCCTCAGGACAAACCCCAGTCTGCTCATAATATCCATCAAGAACAAAGTCGTCTCTCCTGTTTCACTCTGACATGAACTTCAGGAGCTTTAAGACTTCCAGACTCTTCATCCTGCTCAACAATCAGTGTCTCCAGAGATGTTTTCACTCATGTTCTCGTCTGTTCTCAGTTTGTAGACATGTCTGCTGCCAGCTGTCTGCGGTCTGAAGATCAGTTCCAGTGCTTCATCTGTCTGGAGGTCTTCACTGATCCAGTCTCCACACCATGTGGACACAACTTCTGCAAAAGCTGCATCACTCAACACTGGGACAGTAACGTCCTGTGTGTGTGTCCTCTGTGTAACGAGAGGTTCTGCACAAGACCTGAGATGAAGGTCAACAGGCTCCTATCTCAGATGGCCGCTGATTTCACACAGTCGACTCAAAAGGAAGCCAGCAGAAGATCAGAGGAACCAGCTGCCAAACCAGGAGAAGTTCAGTGTGACGTCTGCACTGGGATCAAACTAAAGGCCATCAAGTCCTGCCTGAAGTGTGAGGCCTCCTACTGTGAGACTCATCTGGAGCCTCATCTGACAGCAGCACGCCTGAGATCACACCAGCTGATCCATCCTGTGGACAACCTGGAGGACAGGATGTGTAAGAAGCACAAGAAACCTCTGGAGCTCTTCTGCAGGACCGACCAGACCTGTGTGTGCCTCATCTGTCCTGCTTTAGACCACAAGAACCATGAGTTTGTTCCTCTGGAAGAAGAATATGAAGGAAAGAAGTCTGAGCTGGAGAAGATGGTGGCTGAACTTCAGCAGAAGATCCAGCTGACACTACTGAAGATCCAGGAGATAGAACAGTCAGCAAAGCTCAGCAGGGAAGCTGCAGACAGAGAGAGAGCAGATGGAGATCAGGTCTTCACCGCTCTGAAGCAGCTTGTGGAGAAAATCCAGGCCAACTTCAGGAAGACCATTCGGGAGAAGCAGAGGAGCACACAGAAACAGACTAAAGACCTCATCAAGGAGCTGCAGCAGGAACTCTCTGGGCAGAGAGAGAGAACTGCTGATGTGGAGAAGCTCCTACTCTCTGAAGATCACCTCCACCTCCTCCAGAGCTTCTCATCCATCAGCTCTGCTCCTCCCACCAAGGACTGGACACAGGTCAGAGTCCATCAAAGGTCACATGAGGGGAGTGTGGTGAAAGCTGTGGCTCAGCTGGAGGAGACCATCAATAAGGAGGTGAAGAAGCTGCTGAAGGTGGAGCTGAGGAGGATCCAGCAGTTTGCAGTGGACGTGACTCTGGATCCTGATACAGCTTATCCTGAACTCATCCTGTCTGATGATGAGAAACAAGTTCACCGTGGTGATGTGATGAAGGATCTCCCAGACAACCCACAGAGATTTGATAGATGTGTTTGTGTTTTAGCAAAGCAGAGTTTCTCCTCTGGAAGATTTTACTTTGAGGCTCAGGTCAAAGGAAAGACAGAGTGGACTTTAGGATTGACCAGTGAGACGAGCAAGAGGAAGGGACTCATCACACTGAGGCCTCAGGAAGGTTACTGGACTGTAGGGTTGTGGGATGTAGATGAGTACGAAGCTTATGATGTCCCTTCTGTCCCTCTGAGTCTAAAGTCAAAGCCAGAGAAGGTGGGCGTGTTTGTGGACTATGAGGAGGGTCTGGTCTCCTTCTATGACGTGGATGCTGCAGCTCTGATCTTCTCCTTCACTGGCTGCTCCTTCACTCATAAGCTCCTCCCATTCTTCAGTCCCGAGCTTAATCATGATGGTAGAAACTCAGCCCCTCTGATCATCTCAGCTGTCAGTCACTCTGCCTAACCTGCAGGAGTTTACATGAAACGTTTCTGTGGTTTAAGGGAACTAAAGTACGAAGGATCAGCTGATCTTCCCTCTTTACTTTGTCTTTTCTTCACATTCTGATGACATCATATTTGTTTCTGGTTGCTTCTTCCTGCTGTAACACAACAATTGACTCACACTGATCTAAGAACTGTGATTACTGTTCATCAATCAATCAATCAGAAGCTTTGAGTAAAGTCTTTGCATGTAAGTGTGACCAATCAAAAGGTTTGATTGATCTCTGTAAATATCACAAATGTTGGGTTGTGGTTTATGAATGGACTGAATTCTGTCTTTGATCTTTGGAACAAAAACAATAATAAAGTTGGGATGAGGTCATGTCAGCTGTTTTCATGTTTGGTATCAAATCTGAAAACATGTTTGACTTTCAGGTTTGAGTGCAGAGCTCTGTTCATGTAAGACTGTATCTGCTGGAATCGTCCTCCATCTCCATCTTTGATCTCCATCTCTGTCACATATCTGATTTACTCATGTTCTCCTTCTCTCCATGTACCGATGCTTTGTGGTCAAAGTGTGATAGGAATAAGAAGTCTGGTGTGAGAAGCAGCAGCCTAGAAACCTAGCTGGGGAGTTGAGACCAAGCCTAGAGATCTGAGCGTTCTTCATGTCTGACTGTTGTGTTATGTTTCCACCTTATTGCTCTTCTCTTAACCCCCAGGTTGCTCTGTAAAGTCTCAGTTCATTATTTATGGCAAACTGTTAGATATTGTTATGATTTGCAGTCGATCAAGTTATTTGAAGGTTGGACCCAGTTATGTGGAACAGACACCAGTACATGGAATCAGGTGGTTAACAAACACAAACCAGGATGAAGCTGGGCGCTGCTGCTGGAGACGCTGAACACGGAACGCTTGACGAAGCGAGAGTGAGTGGATCCCAAAAACAGAATCCCGGAGCACAGGAAAAACAAAAGGTCCACTCACTAAAACAGAACAGCGCAGCATGTAAGGGCCAACTCAAAACTCCATGAAACAAACCGGAACTTGAATCGAAGCAAAGTCAAACGTTCTGCCCCCCTAAACCTGCAGCTGTGGCAACCATGGTGGAGGTATGAGACCGCAGCACGGTGTAGATCAGTATTCTGCCTGCAGTTCTGATGCTGATGTTTAATTAATCATCTTGGGGAAAAGTCTTTGGAAACAAACAAGTTGTTTCTTTCTATGGATGTTGACTTATTTGATGTCTTCACTTCTCTGTTCCTGTTTCTGGGGGTTTGAAATATAAATCCCACAGATCTCCTGTCAATCAAACTCTGCATTCACTGCTGCTTGATTACAAGTTTCTGTTTATTTCTCAGGTTTGTGTCGGTGCCCAGTAGTAACTAAAGCTGCTTGTTTACTTCCTGTACTTCCTTCAGCACATATATACTGCATATATACACAGAATATTAAATGTAAAATCTAATTGCAGAGGCAGGAATGAATTGGAGCGTTGGATGGATTCCCAAAATTCATTGCAGCAATAAGACATCGCAGGCAAAAGGAGCTTATGTTCCGTAGCACAAGAGTGGTTAAAGTGGGAAAATGAACAGGTGTGCCTCCTATTTACGCACAGCAAGCAGACAGCCCGTCTCACACTGAGGCCTGTGTGTGTGTGTGTGTGTGTGTGCCTGTGTGTGTGTGTGTGTGCTTTCATCACAAGTTTGTTCCCTCCAAGACAACTTAGGGAGATCTTTTGTTCTCCCCCGAGGACAGAAATGCTGAATAGGAATCCTTAAACTGGGTGTTTAGCACAGCAAATTATGAGCCTGGATGTGGGTCACATGCTGTGCTGAGATATTAAACACTGAGACTTTGTTACACCACCTACATATTTACACAAATCTACTTTCCTACCAATACACAAGCACGGAAAGGAAGAATGAGCCGGAATGTGTCTGACTCATGAAGTGGGTATAAGATTGTGTTCCTATATTTTTATGACTGTGAGGGCGAAAAGCTATAAGTCCTCTTTTATAAGAATATACTGTATGTTGTTGCTGTAGGGTTGGAAGAGTGTTCTTTCAAAGAGGTCAAGGAGTCGACACAGCCACTGTTGTGATGGGGGCTGTGTTGACAGTGTCCACACACACACACACACACACACACACACACACACACACACACACACACACACACACACACACACACACACACACACACACACACACACACACACACACACACACACACACACACACACACACACACACACACACACACACGCTGGCTGGCTGGCTGGCTGGCTGGCTGGCTGGCAGTCAGGAGGGAATTAATTACACATTCACTGTTCTGACTGCAAACACAATGAGTTTAACACAAACAAACACTGGTCAACATTCATTGTCACAGATGAATAAAGCAGCGGTGGTTATCTCAGCATCTCATCTCATCTTTGTCTCAGCTGCTGCACTTTGTCCTGATTTCTGCTGACAGGATTTATTCTGCGGTTCAATATTAGAGACAAAGATCCGGCCAATTTCCTCTCCCGACGATCCTGCGGCCGCGAGACGCACGCACACACACTCTGTAGCTGTGTGAATCACTAACACACAGAACGCCTCATCCATCACTGCAACGTGGAGGCATTTCCCTCTGAAATACGCTGCTTAGGATGGAAGCTAGAAACGTTTAAAGCAGCAGTAAATGCGTGTTAATGATGAAACAAAAGAACAATGATGTGATCGTGTCTCAGTGTTTCACAACCAGGAGAGGAAAGAATTAGAATCTTTCTTGCAGTTCCTCTCCTTATAGGCCTGAATTCATGAACCTTCATTATGGAGATGCTAAATGAATCTCATTAGAGCCGTCCTGCTCTCTCTCTGCTCCGCTCCCTGGGACGAGCGAGGCCTTTATATTCACACACATTACCAAAGTGCTTCCAAGACACTTAGAAGCGATTTCATATTGCCTGAATGTAAAGAGGCTGGACGGAGCAAACTGCAATTTCAGATGTATGTTTTAGTTTATGTATGGAAATTATGAAGAAAGTGAAACGGAAGTAAAGATGTTTCAATGTTGAGACAACCAAGCGCATCACCAGCTGGATGTTTAGAGTGGGAGCAGGTGACATAAAGATCCTGACACACACACACACACACACACACACACACACACACACACACACACACACACACACACACACACACACACACACACACACACACACACACACACAGCTGCAGAGGAGCCACAGTCTTCGTCGTCTTCAGGCAAAGAAGAGAATCACAATTCTTCCGCCTCGCAGTATAGTTAGAGAAAATCAATTCCCCAAACCTCCATTTCATCACAGCTAGAGGAGGAAGTAGTGAAGAGGCGCAACACCAAATAAGAGAATGTATATGTTCTGGGTCTTTGTTTACCTTTAGCTCTACAGATCTACAGCGCCGCAGACAGGAGTGTGATGAACCGTAGGTGAGGGGAAACATTTGTGGTGAGCTAACGTTAGCGACAGAGCGTCCCCTCTGTGTGCTCCGTCAGGAAAGTGTGGAAGGGGCAGAATCGGAGACGGATCTTTATTTTCCACCAGCAGAGCAGAGCCTGTGATCCTGGAGCTAAAGGAGCTTTGCTCTCCCCAGACACACACTTCCTGCACACGCAGCAATACAGGGCAACTCCAGCCTGATTGGAGAGGACAGGCTTGTCCACCATGCCAGCAGAATGTTCAGGATTGGACATATAGGACGGCATCCTGGCAGGGACGTGGGCCCACTGGACTCTGATTGGCAGGCGGAGCGGCGTGGCTAGCTAGCAGCACACCTGATGACAGATATGCTGCCCACATGACAGACAGCTACAATCAAACATCCTTCTGATTACGCAGCCCCTGCTCGGGGTCCAGCTCCACCGGCCTGAGAGGAGGAATCACTCCTCAGCTCAAACACGGCTCTCTCTCTGGCTCTGTGCAGAGATGGACAGCCAGGAGGACAGGACAGGCTGCTGGACAAACAGCGTGCGCTCCCCTGCCCTGGACAGCAGGGGGCCCCGGGTCTAAAGCAGAGCTTGACACCCTGACTTTGAAGCCTAAGTGCATTAGGGCTGTGAGCAGACAGACGGTTACAGAGGTGGCACACACAACCTAGAGTGCATTATTAAGTGTAATGAATGTCAGCAAACCAAGCTCATCCCACACATCAGGTGCCAATTATAGAGGCGGGCCCTGATTTGGTTCTGCACTCGAGCTCCTTTGGCCTAACTGACATGTGCCTCATTAACTCTGAGAACCAGAGGAGCGAGCCAGCGACCAATCCTTCGCCTCCAGGCCTCAGAGTGGCAGAGGGAGACACGGCTCCCCCCCCCACCGCCTCTCCATCCAGCTCACTCCTTACCTATTATTGATGAGGTGGAAGGTGAATGGAATATGAATGGGAGAGAGAGCCAGAGTGACATTTGGAGGTGATTAGATGGTCTCGTGCAGCGTAGCCGCGGCTCTCGGCAGGCCGGTTTCATTCATTAGTCAAGACTGAACGCCGCTTCAAATCTCCACGCATAAAGAGGTAAATAAAGCATTCATGGATATCATTGCCTCGGGCAGCCGCAGCAAACACTATTGATTTTCCTGAAGTGTTCTAAAATAATGGTCGCAGATGTGTCAAGACATTCATCAAAGCGTCTCTATGAGCCCAAACCTCAATGCGGTAAAAAAAAAAGACCGGCGTGCTTCTCTGTTCTCTGGGAGGGAGCGGATATCTGTACAGCGTTAGGATGTGGGGATGCTTAAGCTACACACACACACACACACACACACACAGGCACAAACATGGATCCTTGTATGGAACCGTGCAGATTTAAAGACGGGGGTTTGATAGGAACAGGATGTATCAGGAGTTGAACGTTCTAATTTAATCCTGATTCAACACGCTGGTGTCAACACAACAAAGCTTCTCTTAAAGCTGAACTATGGAGCAGCAGAGGGTTTATAATTCCTCCCCATGTTCCACAAAGCAACAAGCCTCAAGGTGCATGTTGTCTGCTCTTTCTATAATATGTAATGTACTCACCACTATAAAGAAGATTCTCCCAAGGCACTGCAAACTGTCTCACAATGCATTCTGGGCTTTGGTGGCACTGAATATTAGGCCGATACATCACAGTGAGCAGGGACAACAAGGGGGGGGGGGGGGGGGGGAGACGGCGATTGGGAGTCTTTGTATCTGTCCGGTGTGAGCTTTAATGGTGGGGCTAAGTACAACAGGTCAGCTGAGCGGCGAGGAGATGATTTGACCCCAGCTGACCACAGGGGGAATAGCCACAGGAGAGAGAGAGAGAGAGAGAGAGAGTGACTGCTATAATGGAGTGATCTATGCATCGGCTGAGATTAACACCAGGCACCTGATCAAATATCCCACGGTCAACAATGGGAAGGAGGCTGGAGAGAAAAGGGAGCCGGCGGTGGAGTGATTTTTACTTAGCTAATCTATTCCGACACGTCAATGTTCTACGGCTTATTATTGCCCCCAGCATGCCTTTGGGCGCTCTGTAACATCATAGTGTACATATCTGAATGAGTGTGTGTGTTGTTTTAGTGATGGGGTCTGCAGGATGGGTTTATTGTTTCTACTTATGAGCGATCAGGATTAAGGGAAATGTCATAAGAGCTGCTAGAATGAACTGAGATCATTAAAATATTTTCTTTTGGAAAAACGTTGCTCTTCTGCTTTGATTGACACACACATTAAGTCAAATAGTTTGATGCTGTGGTTGACTGTTCCTCCTTCATGAGACCGTACACACAAGGATTTTAATATTCATTCATTCATTTAAAGCGTTTATGGAGAAAAGTTACTCACCTGGTTGATGAATAAACAGATTGAAGACACAGAGTCCAGTGCAGAACATAGAGAGAAGAAGAAAAAGAGCATTAGCAACAGAGCTGAACCTATAGATGATTTTTTTTTTGAACGATTAATCTGCAGGTTATATTTTAGATTAGTCGATTAATCTACAGAATAAATACAACAATTAATTCCCCAAAATAATTATCAAACTTGTCTTATTAATATTTTATATTTTCTTCAATCATCTTCCCTTGAAAACAAACAAATGTAACAAAAACAGTGTGACCTGCATTACTCCACCACACATACTAACCTGGGTTTAACTGATAATCTCAGTTTGACACTCCAACACATTGCTTATTCAATCCAAGTAAAAGTAAAGAAGTTTAGCAGCCAAACATAAAATCCTGTAGCAGAAGAATTAGTGCTATTTCAGGAACACAAGAATAACTATAATATCTGAACAAATCACACAGGCATACGCACACACACACACACACACACACACACACAGTGTTCACTCACACATGACTGCTAAAGTCAACAGAAAATATGAAACGGCTGATTTGCAGCGCCTGCTGTGACGTCACGTTGACGCGGACACTTCCAAACTGAATTTCATGTGACTACAAACAGAGACACGTTCCGCGTGTTGATCATCCTAATCCATCATGTTTGGTGGGCGTGGACACAAAGTAAACAGGACATACGTTACGTCGCCTTGGCAACGCGCTCCTCGATGTTTAGGTGTTCGTGCAGAGCAGCTTTACTGCTGTGAAAAGTCATTACTATGTTGTCGGTGTTTGTCTAAAATACTCACACACACACCTGGCGCAGCAGTCTTACGTCATTGCCCACGTTTATGCAAATCGGCGAATTTCCATAATTGATTAAGTGGACGCGTCGCCACAGCTGAACATTTACGTGAGCATAGAAGGGAGAGCAGCTATAATCATTTTCCCGTCAGTCAAATAATTCAAATTGAATCTTCCTGGACCATCTCAGCCAAAGAGCATGACATGTACAGGTAAACATGTTTCAATGATCTTGCAAATATTCTTTAAACTATCATAACATGCACCAAAGGATAATACTGCTTTCTGATCAACCTAAAGTGTATTCAGCACAAAATCATCATCAAAAGCATTAAAAACATCTCAGCCCATGTTTCCTAAGTTCAAGCTGCTTTAAAAGTGTGAAAATGATGCTTCAACCACAATCAATACCTAACAAAGGGAAATTGAACCCCATGAGCATCAGCTGCTTCGTTCAGCAGGTAAAGGATCATTCACACACACACACACACACACACACACACACACACACACACACACACACGATGAGTTTGTAGTGAAGTTTTATCATCATTTAATTTCACAATGACTCATAACAGTAGATGTGAATAGGATTGTTTAATAAGAGGAAGTACAGAGAGGTTTAACCGTTTCTCTGCTGATCGATCTCAGTTCGTACAAGATTGCAAGCATGCGTAAATAATGCAGTGATTGGTTAAAGTTGCTTTAAAATTGCAACAGCAACAGCACCAGCACATCTTCCTGGAAGGCTCAAGATCACTGCGTCCAAATTGCTCTCTCTGTGTTTCCAAACGTGTGATGTTATCTCAGCGAGCTTTGAGCCTCCAGGACAAAGCAGCAGAACGCTTCCAATGTAAGATAACAAGAAATCCTTTCAATCCCCGTTGTTCCAACCTGCCCCCGTCCACACACACACACACACACACACACACACACACACACACACACACACACACACACACACACACACACAAACAAACACTTGTGCCATCAGCAGTCAGCCACAGTGTGACAAGGCCTCTGGTGGTCTTAACTCGCTGCCTCTCTGCTGCAGTCCCAATTAGAGGGTTTCACCTGCCCAGCGAGCAAAGTCTTCCATCTGCCAGGCCGCTGCCCTGCCACCATCGTGTCACTCTTCAGGATTGGTCACTGAGGCCCAGCAGCCGCTTGCCTATGAGCCTTATGTTTCAATCATCGTCACAGTTTGCTCAAAATGTTTGCTACAGTGTGAGTGGCTGCTGCAGGAAGACGCAGCCGGCGTAAATACTGAAGGTCAGACGATCCTCCACATGCTCTGATACCAACACACTGGGGTTCAGGGTGCTGGGGGGGCGGTGGTGATGTGGTGCAGCGCCTGTGTGCCTCTGGTTTCTTCATTCTTCAATAGATTTCTTCTTCATATAAGTGTGGTAACCATCTCTATAAGGAGGCTCTGTTAAAAAGTGATGAAACATGCTCAAAGGTCAAAACAAGCCGGCGGCTGCTGGGAGCTTTCATGCCTCCAACTCACAGAGACAAGAGGTTTAATTTGAAAGTGGCTGCTGTAGCTGGAGACCGAGCCAGTTTTGGGTGGGCCACTGGTCACGACCCAGCAGTGGGAGCCGGCTCCCAGGGGCCCGCTGGACAGTCCTGGCCAGTGACACATTGATGTATGAGCTCCAGTTTTTCGCTCCCTCTCCCCCTCAGCACAGAGAAGCAGGTGTGCTGATCAGTGCCACTTGATCTGTCAGTCGGATGGATAAAAATAGCCTAGGAGATTGAGCTGGGAGCAGGACTCACCTAACTCTTCGGTGGAAACTCAATTGACTTTGAAAGGCTCTTAGAATGTTCTTGACCACAGCAAATGAGCCAAAGTCTTCACAAGGTCGAACGTCTTAGATACAGATTCTTAGTTATCTGCCGAGGACAATGGAGAAGTCGCGTCTCACCATCGGGTTTCTATTACCGAGAAGGGAAGAACTCACTTTCACAGATGAAGCATCACAACCAGAGTCTTCATTACAGAGACTAAATTAAATAAATGTCCCAGGTTAACAGCTAATGTGTGATAAAATAAAATAAAATAAAATAAATTAAAAAAAAATAGAATAGATCAGAATAGAATAGAAAAGAGTAGAATAAAAAATAAAAATAAAATAAAATAAAGTAAAATAAAATAAAATAAAATAAAATAAAATAAAGTAAAGTAAAGTAAAGTAAAGTAAAGTAAAGTAAAGTAAAATAAAATGAAATGACATGACATGACATGAAATAGAATAGAATAGAATAAAATGTGACAGAATACAATAAAATAAAATAAAATGAAATGAAATGAAATGAAATGAAATAGAAAAAAATAAAATAGAATAGAATAAAGTAGAATAAAATAAAATAAAATAGAGTACAATTCAATGATCTTTTAGCTGACAGTCTGTAAGTTATCATCTTTATCAGAGGACAGAGCATGCAATTATTCGGAAGGAGAAATGCCTCTACTTTATCATTCCCCGGCAAATTCGCCGGTTTGATACCATCACCTTATAAATACATAAAGCAAAGCTACCATCCAGATAAATATAAGACTTCTTTGCAGCTTACTGGCTCTTTCCTTTCTGGCCATTTGCTGTCAGATATCCGGGCCATATCAGGGGCTGCATTCTCCTGCTTTAGGCTTTGAAAAATGCATAACTTTGCAAGATTTCTTTGAAGTTCCTGATCAAGAGAGATTGAGGGCAAAGACTATAAGTTGGAGGGGAAAGCTGCGGTGTCAGCAGCAGCTTCCATTGTGCTGCAGCTGAAGGGCTCTGCTAGTGGTTTGAACAGCAGGCAGCAATTACACCACATGGATGCTCCAAGTAATTAAATGCACTGTGTTCACCTTCATGTTCCTCCCACCCTTCGCTCAGAGTCTTAAATCTGCACAGATAGGTTCAGAGAAGTGCTAATGCCAGTGCTGTTTGCTGAGCACCTTCTCTGCTCAATGCAGCACACGTGCTTTATGAACTTGTCTTACCATCACACTTTAAGCTAATACTAACACAAACACAGAACTGAACATGTGTGTCAGTGAGGCTGCATGATTAAGTCCTCCATTAAACCCTCAAGTGACTTAATTGTGTTGTAGCAACGTTCCCTTTCAATGGCTCCACTTTTAATGAGTCGTTCTCAATTTTATTTCCTCTTGACACCGCTGCTATCTAACTTTGTCAAAGGTACAACACGAGGTGCTAAAACAGAAGCTTGTCTAATTAGCTGGCCACTTGCTGCGGTCCCAGTGGCAAAAGCCGTTTTCAATATTGAAGCTATTATCGCAGCCATTTGCATGAAAGCATGAAAGGCAATGGAGCATTTAATGTTGCTCCCTCCGTAAACATCTACAGGATATACAGTAAAAAGGCTCAGGGTGAGAGACTCAGCGGGGGGCCAGGCTATATGTTAGACTCATAAATGACAAATGAGCTTAGATGTATGTGAATGAGCTGGAATCATCAGTTCACCAATGGAACTCCACACAAACTGGTTTCCTGTGCGTAAAACCCAGCACTCCTCACTCACTTTGTCCCCTGAGTGAAGCATAAATAACTTGAAAGGCCAAGCTGATCCCAAATCAGCGTTTCAGCTCAGAGGAAAAGCCAATATGCTCACATTCAAGGGGGAGATTAGCAGCTTTGGCAACTGTTGTCTTGTTCCCTGTTTGACAAGAATATGTGGAAACAAACGGCTATTATGGGTGTAAAAATGTTACCTCAAGCAAGAGTTCCACGCTTTGCAAAGGAGGGATTAATTATGTGCATATGTAAAAAAAACACAACAACAAGTCAAAAGAAAGGAGCCGAGCCAAGAGGAGCTCCATGAATTGGCTGACGGAGGCGTGTTCCACCCCCACCTGTCCCCCGGGGCGCTTAGCTTTAGTACAATGTCTTTATTGCTTTAATGTAGTGTTTCAATTCAATTTTTAACAAAAGGAAAGAGGGGAAATGTCTTTGTAGCCAATTTATTTTTGTGCCTTACGAACATTCAGGCAGAATCTACGGAAAATAATGGCACAGCAACATTTCCACATACGTGCAGATGAAGTGTTAGGGAATAAATGCGGAGTGGAACGTTCTAGAGAACCTCACAGTGAGCCTCAGCTACACCACACTGAGGGCAGGAGAAGCCTCCCTCCAGTCAACATCACACCACAAGAGGGAATGAAGACGGCAAAGAAACGGCTCCCAATGAAGTCTGGGCTTTTGTCATTGGTTTCTTGGCAAGATGTTCCGTAAATCAAGTCCAATGGCTCCCGTTTCTTGGAAAATATCCATTCTGCTGCTGATTCAGACGATGCAAAATACAAGGACATGTAACTCCTGCATGGCTGATCCAGGGACATGATCATCTGAACTCTAACCCGGGGAGTCAGCAGACAGACTGAGGAATCTAGTGTAAGTTCATCTCAGCAGAAAATAAACAAACCGAGCGTGGCCCTTTAATTGCTGCGTCCGACTCGGCCTCTCTCAGGTCTTTGGGGAGCGGAGCTGTTGCGGAGCTGAACGGCCATCAGACGGAGGAATAATGAAAGAAAGAGGCGACGGCTCCTCAAAGGCTTTGACTTTAACCCGGTTAGAGCGGCTCGCCCGACGCCTGTTCCTTTATTTGTAGCCAAGGGCACGGCTGTCCACTCGTGCTTCAGTGGATACAGATCTACAGAGCTCAACGCTCCTCCGCTTTGATAAAAGACTGATGGCGCGACAGAGACGACCCTCTACAGAGAGCGTGTTGTTTGAAACGATAACAGATGAGATATTGATTCAGCGCTGATTACAGCCACACAGATGAATGTCAAAGTGTTGTCACTGCCTCATCCTTCATTTTATTAACACTGCAGGGACAAAAGGGACACGGCAGCAGATTCATTCCACTGGGAGAAGACTCACCAATGGTTTTCATGTCAAGGTTAGCTCAAGTGACTTTACTGTACAGGAGGATAGACTTTGTATCTCATTCAATTAAGTGGAACATGGACACATAACAAAGCGGCCCTGTAGAGGAATGGATAGAGCTGGGGTTAAAGGTCATCTCACTAAATGATGTCATGTAAGATGTTGTAGCAAATGGTCACGCACAGCATATTAGTGTACCCCATTGTGCCATAAACACAGTTCATCAGCAGATGTTTGATCTGTGTGCGGTCCAAGTGGACCTGCAGATGTTGTGCCACTTCCTGTTTACAAACCAAAAGGCTTGGGAAAGAGAACAATATGTCTCCATACCTCCAGAGGGAAATGCAAGAACACAAAAGCAGGTCATTTACTGAAAGACAATAGGAACACTTGTGGCCTCTCATCAGGAAGAAGAAGCATGAGAGCAGTGAGACAACAAAATCTGAGCTAACAAACTCAGCATAAACAGCCTGACAAGTCAAACTTGATGAAATGCATTCTGCTGGTGTGATGCTTATTATCTCACAGCTTTAACACCTGCATGGTTTAAAAAATAAGAAATAGTTCCCAGTCTGAATTAAATTACATTTACATTTGCTCCCTGTCAGGAATAAATTGTATTTTCTGAATCTGGACTGGAATCAGCTTTCAGAATATGGAGGTCGTAGATAATGACACATTCAAATGAAGAATAAAATCCACCCTGGCAGTTCTATCATCACTATTAGAGATTATCTGCACTGACCTTCAACATTGAACATTCATTTTACTCTGTACTACGTCCTATAGCTATAAAACTAAATCCTCCAAATCATCATAATGGGCCAAACTGTCAATATCTATCAACCAAAGAGCAACAAAAGTGAAATATGTCATTATTCACCAATGTGGAACTTCAACAGCACAATCTAAAAACTAATTTTCTCCTCTGTAATCTGGGGTCATGAGGTGATTTCTGCTCTCATTAGTTATTCATTGGCCAATCTGTCTGAACATCTGGCCAGTGACCAGCAGTGATCCTGCATCAGCCTGAACACCAAATATCTACTCAGGCTGAAGTCCAGGAGCCTGCAGGGGTTCTCATCCAGCAGCTCTGCATCTTTCCAATGCTCATCATCAGCCTTTGACCACAGCCGGCCCTCCTGCCTCCACCGCTTAACTACAGGAAACCACAGAAACGGCACAGTAGAAATCAGTTTAATCTGTATGATAATTTCAAACTCTCATCTGTGATTTGTTCAGTTCAGTGGATAGGAGGGGTTTAGGCTGCCTGGTGAATCCATCAACATGCTACAACCCAAGGAAAGGATACAGACCAGCATCCATCTGTGCAGAACAAACGATCATTGTATATCTTTGATGAGCACTTGAATCTACCTTGCTGTGCTTTCAAACTTATAGTAAATTAGCTTTCTTCCAGTTTTGTGTCATAGAAGAGAGTATCTCAAGTACGCCGCCATCTCAAACGGGTCTACCACTGCTTGTTTTGTTCTGCGTAATTACACCATTCGGTCCTACCAGAACACAAATAGAAAATAATCAAACGGCGGCATTTAAGTGTGATGATGTTCTCTCTTCCCACAGGCACCGATCTGATGAATGCATCCAGATCCTGAAATGCCTCCAAGCAAAAACAAACAAAGTCAAGTCAAAAGTGCAAAAAAATGCTTGAGTTGTCACAGCTCACAACAAAAAGCGAAAAAAAATTAACAAAACCTTGGTTGAAGAGGATTTGAGGAAACAATGAGGGCCTGTTTGGTGTATTTCAGTGCAGCACTCTTCCAGGAGCAGCTTTCACATTCTGTTTGTGGAGAAGCAGCCTGTTCGCTGGGAATAAAACTTTAATTATGTTGATGCTCCCTTCAAATGTGTCTGTTTGACCAGAACACTGTGATTGGCCCTCCGCTGGGAGCCCCAGGAAGCCAGGTTAATAGGGGTGCATGTTTGACTGCCAACTAACTCAGGAGGATTTATGTGGGGGGGGGGAATCAAAAAGTCCTGCTTAAAAATATCTTTGGATAAATAAATTCAGTCCAAACTTATTTTAGAATCGCAAATAAATAGAGCAGTATTTACGACAAATCCTTGGTTAGTTTGGTCAGAATACAAATACAAAGGCTTCTATGGTTTCACACAGGAACATATGCTTATGTAAGATTCCTGCAAGCTAATTGAAATGCAACCTATAGACAATAAGGCCTTAAAGTAGCACGGTTATAATGGGTGTAAACATTAAAGCTGCTGTTTCAATTCACTGCATTGAGTGTAATAGAGATCAACACCCATGAGATGTTGTTATTAAAACAACACCTCTGTATGAACCCCCCCCCCCCCTAACACACACACACACACACACAGACACACACACACACACACACACACACACACACACTGTGTATACGGATTTTATTCATGACTTTCATTACGCGCGGCACTGGAAACTCCTTTTCCTCCTGGCTGTTCTGAATGGTTGTGTTGTGTCCCTTATCATGTCCGGCTCGGCTACACAACACATAAGCGATGGTAATTAAAGGTGGGACAATTAGATTGAGGCAGCCGCCTTCCCGCTGCCTTAATAAGTAAATAGAATTATCTGAAACCTATATGATAGATGCTATTGTCTTGTGCTGTAAGCTCAGTCAGATCTTGGCGAGCCTGCAGGATATTATTACCAAGTATGCATCCACTGTATTAGGTTGAGTAATGACAGTCTCCGTGCAGCTGCTGCCGTTTCATCACAGAGAATGTGATTATTAGTTAGAGGTGTTGTGTTCCCCGGCTAAACACACTCAGCGTGCACCAGAGGGGCCGAGGTTGATGGCATCACTGTAAGCCATAGAAGCAGCGGGCGCTCAGTAAAGAAAAGACATAAATAAGCACCAACCAGGTTACACAGCGCTGCGAGCAAACTACCTCCACACAAACACAACAGCTCTCTCTGCTAATGTGCACTTTGATGTTTTTTGTTGTTAGGGATGGATACTTGAGAATTTTTTGACAAACATCTGGTGTTTTCATGAAGCGGCGTAAATCTCAGAGGAAATCAGAATCCCTCAAGCTCCACGAGACGTTCAGGTGGAGAGTTTGGAGAGCAATTTGCACTCCAGAGTTCACTGCTTTGGAACAGATTTGGAATGTGACACCTGTTGTTATGCTTTTTTTTTTTTTTTACGATCTGGCACCAAATCATGTTGGAGGAGCTTTGTCTTCCCGATGGTAACAAAGGTATGGAGGGACATGTTGCTGCAGCTGGTTTGTTCTCCTAATGAGCGCTGTCGGGGCTTTGCAGCCCTGAACTCTGTGCCCTGATCTGCGGCAGGTCACCACTTCATATCAATAATTCATCTGGCAGCTCAACTTGTTTCCCTGTTATGAAACAAATCTTGTTAAGGAATCCTGCCAGCACCGTCTGCAGCTCACGCCCGACTTTGTTACCAGCCCTGCTCGGAGCAGTAGCAGGCTGGGGGGTTGGGGAGGTGCAAAGATGAGCTTAGTTCATCTACATGGAGCGTTTGTTTGGCAGCAGCAAGGAGCAGGGAGAGAGCTTCATCCTCAGGAGTGACTGGAAGAATGGAAGCTCGCCACAATGGCTTACTTCTCCTTGGGCTGCGATAGATGAGCTCATGAAAAGCAGATAGAGTGTCTCCCTGCTCTTTATCCTCAAAGTATGGCTCCTATACAGCCGTCCTTTGGTTCATTGTGAGGCGACCTGGAGCTGTCACAGGCTCAGCAGAGACTCGGGGAGAGAGGGCAGGGAAGTGGAACGCCATACTGGATGGGCTGCTCTGATAAGATCCAGGGAGACTCCACCTCCTCCTCCTCCTCCTCTTCCTTCCCATCCCTGAGTTGGCAGCCAGCGACAGTAACCTTTCCTGTCAATGACAGCGGCTAAAAGCTGTTAGGGGATTTGGAAGCATAATGTTTGACTTCCTTCAGATTAGCTCCTTTTTTTTCTCGCCTTCTCCTGGCTCTGCTTCTGTGTTTATCAAGGTTGCGGCCATCAATCAATCCACGGCCTTGTTTAATTAAATGCCTGGGGATGTCGGGGCGTGTGACGAACCTTCTGTAAACACTTATATAAGGATTAGATCTTCAAAAAAACTGCAAAAACATTGAACTCTAATATGTCACATCTTCAAAGGCTGTTTAAACAAACTGCATCCAGCAGGACAGAACAGGTCCAACACTTCCTCCCCCTTATATCAGAGCGCTAATGAGGTCCCAGTGTGAGACTTCTTAATGAAACCATCCAGGAGGCCAATTGTCCATAACTAATTATCATATGCTAATTGACACAGCAAAGTGCAGGATGAGGAGACGCTTTGTTTGTCTGCAGCTCTTATCCCCCGACTTCTGGCTGCGTGTGCATTGTTTGAAAAAGTGCTTCATGTCAGCAATTAGGGCTAAAAAAGCCGGAGCTATTCATGTTATTCTGTGATTTCTGAGCAAAACCGATCTAGATGCCTGTTTGTAGAGAACATCATTTGGAAAAGTTGAAAATTTAGATAATTATTGTGTGAGAAAAGCTTTGACTCATTCCAGTCCAGTCAAAGTGAAGTGTATTATTATTTTAATCACAGTGTCTGTCTGTATGTCTCTCTCTCTGTCTCTCTGTCTATCTCTCTGTCTGCCTGTCTCTCTGTCTGTGTTGTCTTGATAAGCCAGGTGTGACAAATGATTCTTGCAATATTGCGCTTTAAGCTCATTTGCAATCCCCGACACCTCTGAAGTATGAAACAGGGCAAAGAAGAACCCAGAGAACCGAGCCTGATGAACAGAACTACATTGAATTACTCTCAAATAAAGGAAAACATGAGGTGGCAGCTGGCAATGGGCCGTATTGCTTCAGTTCTGGTTCAATGTGCCAGAAAATGGGACAGGGACAGCAAACAAATACAAATAGCTGCTATTGCATTAGATTGTGTGCAGACCGGCTCTGTAAACTGAATCTATTGCTACAGGTTGTGGTTCAGCAGGTCGCACAAAGCAGATTGTCTGTTGGTCAAGTAGCCCGGCCTTGTCCTTGCACCAGAGTGGGATTGAAGCACCTATTTATCTACGGCTTACATCTTCTTGCGTGTGAATCCATACTATCCCCACTCCTCCACTCTGCCTGAGCTTATTACACTCATGTCCACTTTCTATTTTCCTGGTTTAGGCGGTCATTAGCCTTGTGACAATTAGCTACGGACCATGAAGCCAAGAGGTAGGACAGAGGTATCATGCTGGATCCCCATTAGCTCATCTGTGCGGGGTCATTAGACAGTGAGTGTGAGCGCCGCAGAAACGCACAACACGGGAGGGTCGGGGCTGATTCTGGCGGCTGATTGGCACGGCGACGGGGATATTTCAATGTTAATGATTATGCCACAAAGTAATTCTTACAGAAAGCCATTAGAACAGTCGGGCGACCCCGGCTGGATTCTTTCTAATCTCCTGTGAGCGATCTAGAGCTGTGACTCCGGACAATCATTTCTGAAATGTTTCTGCCTAGGTTGTTAAACAATGTGAAGTCATTGGATAATGTCAGAAATGGAACTAATGGCTGTGACTCATTTCAAGCTTTTACACTCAGAATGAAGAAGGATTTCTAGTGTGACGGCTCATCAAACCACAGGAGTCAACACACACACACACACACGTGCAGTACATCAGCGCTCATTACATTAGCACAGACCTACGTATGTTCATCACCTTCTACTGCAGACAAATACATTCAGTTAAATATAGAACCTCAGAAAGGGAAACAGTGTGGGATATTTGGGGAAACTAATGAACCGTGCTGCCTTCAATGAACATGTTCATTTAAACCCTCTGAAATATCATCAATGTGCTCATTCCCCACAGCAACGCAGGCTCCTGTGAGTTTGATGGATGGCAGCGTTCCATTGGCAATTTATCATGTCGTGTCAATACATTCCAGGAAAATATATGTTTATGTTTAGAGTGCGGCACATAATGGAGTTGTGGAATGAGGGGACAGCCTGTTGTCTCCAGGTAAGGGACATAATGGATCATAATGAGAGAGGCACCCAGAAAACCGTTGGATGATGCAAACCGTTGGATGTTTTTTTTTTAATGGATGATGGTTTCTCTCTCACACCTGCGCCTCAGCCAGAGACCCTCTGATGTGAGGCTGCACCTTCTGAGAATATATTGACTGGGAGATCTGAGAGAGAGACAGAATTTCAAACAGGTTCCTGAAAACCTGAGGCTAAAATCATCCATCACCTTGGGCTGCTTCAAATGCAGACATCAGAAAAAGCTACCTTATGGATTGATCTTGGTGATCATATAATGGATTTCTCCACTGCCAGACTGACGGCTGTAATGGGTTTCTATGCTGCCTGCCTATCGGAAGTCTGTCAGTTGCACGCGCTCTCCACGGGCCTCCATACATTTGCCGGCGGCTCCTTATACCTGCTACTGAGGGACCGTATACCAAATTGACTCCAGGAGCACTCAGGGAAACAAGAGAAAGGAACATCAGCAACTCTTGTAGGCAGGGAAATGCTACATCTTGACATCTTTGTATAATTTATGTCTACCTGGCTCACGTTTCTTCTTAACCAACACCTTAGACACAAACACTTTCTGAATGCGGTCTTGTAATCTCTGAACGATCATATCCAATTATTTCCTTCTAATTTCCCACAGAATGTTCACTGACTCAGCAGCAGGATAACTCCAGGCTGTTTTGCATTATAATGAATTACTTACATGTGAATCAAATTAAGCAAATGGAGCACATGACAGAATTATGTGGCCAGGCATTCTGGAGACAGAACAATCCCCCCCCCCCCCCCCCCCTCCTCGCAACTCTGATGGCTGATTTTTTTCCAGTTAAGTGAGCGAAGTGAGCGGGGCTGCTGGTGCATTTGTGCCGTTCATTGACAGTAACCTATCATTTGCAGCACTTAATCCAGCCGAGGACAGAGCATAGCTTTCAATTAACTCGTCAAATAAGCCCAGTGACACATCCATCATCCGCTGCATGGGCGCCGGCACACTTTGTTCCCTCCCTCCCTTCTCCAAAATTCAAACGGCAAATTATGTTTCAGATCACAACACTGGAGCACGCATTTCATTTAACTCAGGGAAAGGATATTAATTAGTGTAGGAGTCTCAGCCAATCTATTCTTTGAGCATGGGCAACTTTGAAAAGTTCCATAATCACATAAAGAGATAGATAGTTCAGTGTGGCGTTGAGTTCAGACCTCAGCAGCACAGATCCAACTTCAGGCATTAGAGCAGGGGTTCTCAAGCTGTTGCAGGTGGACCATTGGCGGTACATGAAGTGCCCCTGGTGGTATTCCAGATGATATTGTAAATTCTCCATACATAGATTCCATGCATTGAAAATAGCTCAACTTGTGTGCAAACGTAAATAATCTCACTTTTCCGTTGTCAGTGCTCAGATAAGGAAGCTTGTTGGTGTGTGATGTGTGTTTTCTTGTGTGTGTGTATCATTTTCCCTGTTATGTTTGCAGAGGGACCACGCTTTGCTTTGCTCAGAGGTGATTTGAGAGCCAAACAATGAGATGATACAGCATTCATCACATAATGTACGTCCCCTGTGTTAATCAATATTCTCCTGATTTTGCATACGATCCCTCAGAAGCTGAAGCTGAAGCTGAAGCACGTTACATTTTCCTTTCAGCAGATGAAATAGTAGCAGCTGCGGTATAGAGACTGAACTGATCCAGAGGACGGGAGGTTTCTCTTGATTCACATTGCAGAAGGTAATTACAGCACATTTCTTTCTGTGACTAATTACATAAATCATGTACCTAGAGGAGATGACACCTTGGATTCCCAGTACAGCTGATTACTGCGGAGAGAGAGAGACCCAGCAGGCAGCACAGCTCCATCCAGCTGGACCGCAAAGCTTGCTGGCAGGCTGAAACAACGAGCGGGACTCTCTCCCTGCATAACAGCTCGCATTCTCTTCCATCATCCAATCAGGTTGACCTTGACATGGCAGCTGAGGGGTTTGTCTCCCACCTCGGGATGGACAGCAGCCCCCGATTCTTTGGACGGCTTGTGTCCTCAGCACCCAGACGATTGCTGCCTTATCACCGGGCCCAGTGTCAAAGTGTCAAGGCTGTATCATAGCTAGGGAACACAACCGACAGCCCCCCAGTCAGGTTTGGTTGGCTGGAAAAAAAGCTGAGCGCTAAGGTCCTGGCCTGAGGAAGGTAATAAGAAGGAAACTAAATAATAAAGTGGAAGCGCAGGGAGCTTAATGGTGGCAGGAGTCGGAGATACAGGCCCGTCTGCTGACACACAGCAGAGCGGAGGCACAGTTAGATCGGCTCATCCGCTCTGCCTCGCCTCTGTACAGGCACACAGTCATCAGGAACGGCGGCTAAGAATATCTGGGTAAATAATAAAGCTTCCAATAATGTGAGATCTTATCTGAAACACTGCCTGAGTGAAGGATCCACAGGCGGAGGAGTCAAGATGTCTTACATGAGTGTGAGCTGCCCACTGCTGCACTCCACTCCACTCCACCCACGCTCTGAGGCAGCAAATACAGCTCAACCTTCCAACTCCAGCTTATTGCCCTTTTGTTTAATCAACACACACATTTATGGCCTCCCAAGATAGAACTGGAGCCTCGAGAGCTGCCGGTGGTCATGCGGTGGTCTTGACCAGAAATAAAAGAAGGACATTAAAGAGGCTCCTTGTTAAAGAACCTCACTGGAAGGTTACTGGAGATCAAATGTAGGATTTTACTGAAATTAAAACTCAAAACTCCTAACAGCCTCATTTGAATGAAATGAAATCAGTGTGAAAAGATGTTTGGTGTCAACACACACACACACACACACACACACACACACACACACACACACACGCACACACGCACACGCACACACACACACACTCCAGTGAGTCATTATTAGAATGAGAAACCTGGAATGGTTTGTGCTCTTAATTTTTAAAAACTGTAAATCCAAATCCTAATAGAACAACACCGGAGCGATCTTCCAAATATATCAACAACAAATTAGGATAAACAGATTTAACAGTTGTGCTAGGGCTCAGAAATGACTAAACTTAATGCAGATGGTTTGAGTTGTTGGCTGTTCTCATGAAGACGCTCCTACACTAACTCCTTCTCTTATTCCTGCAGGAGTGCTGTAGGAATAGAACCAACAACTGCAGGCTATTTTAATTCTCTTCAGCTATTCAGTGCATTTAAAGGAAACATATTAGGCTCTGTATTATTTCATAATAGTGTAATATAATAAGGTTTGGGTTAGATCACAAACTGTTGTCAACATGTCAACATGTAACACATATGATCTCTCCCAACTTCACACCTGGTTAGACTCCCAGATGTGTTAAAGTAATGAGCTTATATTCACTTACACTCATAGATCAAACATCACACCCATGTCATCTTCTGATAGCACAACATTAAATAGGTTTTTAATATCGACCGCTAAATGAAAATATGAAGATGGGCAGCAGGACAATCTGTCTCCTTTAAACCACTAAACTGCTTTGATGCCAGAATGTAAGCAGAGTTTTCTCCTTTTGATAAGAGTGGAGGCTCAGGAAATACATGATTGAGAGTTACAGCCCATAGATATTCTGTTCTGGCAAAACTAATGTTTACCAAAAAGGAGGAGTCCTGAATCCAAATAGACAAAAATAGAGCAAACCTGTCTGTGAGCTGTAATCTAATTCAGGGTAATGATGAGTGATGAAGCAATCAAAATGTACCATAACAGGCCTAGCATTGGGGCAAATACTATATAAACATACACACATACTGTATATCCAGTGTAAAGGTCCATTCCTGATCCGTAGAACAATCAACTCCACTTCCCCTACACACACCCCATGTCAGTATGAAAGTGATGATGAACAGTGTGTTTGCATGAAGCAGTAACATAAAATCCATGAGCTTCCTCAGAGACAGCAGGCTGCCCAACGTCCTTAGAAAAGGAAACAAGGACGCACGTAGGAATGGAACTCTGCAGCGACGTTGTTTTGCTCTCAAAATGACTGAAGGACAAATCTTCACTGAGTAGCAGAAGCTGGTGATGCGGCGCCATTAGAGTCATAATCTCCCGCCGCACGTCCTTCTGGAAGCCTTTGACACCTCCTCTTCCTCATTACCTCATGGCTGATTTTCTCTGGTGGTGGTCCATGGAGTCTTCATCCTTCTTGCTAAATTGGGAGGCTTGGGATATCTGCAGGCCAGTTCGGCTTTGATGCCTCCTATTTTTTTCAAAGAGCCAAAGAGGAAGTGACATCCCAGCGGAGAATATTATGCCAATGTAGAGAATGTTAATTAGGCCCAAAGGGTTAATTCCTCCCACGTTATCAAAGCCGCACATTAATCTGTCTCTCCGCTAAGAAGGACGGAAGAAAGCTTGGAAATAATCTGTTACAAATTTCCCCAACATTACTTCTCTTCTTCTTACATAAAAGTTGGCTTAATTCTCTTGCACATAAATGTTATTACTGCACAGTAAAACAGAGACTTTATGGTACAAATCAGGAAGTAATTAGTTACCGAGGAGCGGCGAGCAACTGGTGAGAATCAGTTAGTCCTCGCAGAAAGGAAAATAATGAATTCATCGGGACTTTAAACACATTTCCAGTGGTCCACAAGCTAAGAAGTCAATGGGAGCATGTGGTACTGTCTGTGCATGGACTGGTATGAAACACACACACAGCACTCTCTGCACTTTAGGACAACTTCACCTTGACAACCGGCGAATGCTCTCAGACAAACTGTGCCGTCCCCTACAGGCTCGTTCATTCACCTGCACATTTACCACAAAGTCAGTGTCTCTTTTTGCCTTTTCATTAGTGCTAATTCCTCTGCCTCAGGGATGGGAAATGTCAAAGCACTGGGCCTTTTGAAAATGCAGAAAGAATGAACAGCTCTCAGCGCTCTCACACTGAGTGATGAGCAATGTCCTAACATGGCAGCTAACGGTTATGTATCGCCCCTCTTCCTATATGTGACACATTGAAATGATAGGCGTTACGTTGCGAGTGATGGATTCTGCGGCGAGGCGGCGGCGGCGGCAGCTTATGTGAAGCATTTCTGCTAAAGGTTGAATTGCAGAAGAGGAATTCATCTCCAGGTTGGTGTGCGAGTAAAATTAAAGGGGTGTGGAGTTTTGGCGGCTCAAGGTCACAGTCACATTCATTCATTGGCCAAGGTCTTGTTTTGAAGCTTTGCTGAATGGCAGAATTACAGAGCAGGATGATGATTCTGAATAAGAGGCGGTTTGAAGTCTAACGTTGGATCTACATGTCATGTATTGATCCACTGTGTAGGGTTAACTTATCAAGGGAGTCAAACTAGATTCTGTATTATTATTACTTATGGTAAATGACTCTCACTCCCCCAGCCAGATGGACTTTGTACCCTTTGTACTCCTTATTTACTTTGTATCCCTTTAGTGTGTTTATAAGGGGATACTAGTGTACTTGCTTAGTAGTGTATTAGTGTATACTTGCTTATTAGTGTGTACTTGTATTATCTTGCATGCATTCTTCACGCTTTTTTGCACTAGAGTTGTTTCTTTAATTTCATTCTCCACTGTACTTTAACTGTTGCATAGGAATTCCTTGGGATTATTAAGTTTTATTTTATTTTATCTTATCTTAACATGCAGCACATCTACGTAGACAAATCAAATAACCCTGATTTATCTTATATCTTGATAATATCTCTTCTCATTCAAACGACTCTAGGGATATAAAGGATAACAGGAAATCAGTACAGACAAATTTGTGGACCAATAAAGTGGAAGGTCAGCTGTGACACTGTGATACTGAAATATTCCAGAAAACCAATGAAAACAAAATCTCCTGTTTTATTGAATCCAAATACGTAAATGGAACAGGTGCAACAACAATGCAAAAAATAGAGAATCAGCCTCTGTAATTAAGACTCTTTGTTTGTGCAGTTTTACCAATTATCTGCACTAAAACTGCCTTTTTTAAAAGGAGCAAATGAGTTTCAATTGATTTTCGCATTGGGTTTCATTTCCCAGTGCGGCCGACAGTTGTTGTGTTTCCTGCTCTGAGACACTTTGCACTGTAGTTTACGGTAAACAAGGTCACCCTGCAGTGAGAGCAGCTCCTTCTGGTAACACACAGCCACGTCAAACACACAAACAAGCTGACAACTCTGCATGAGAAACCCTGAAAGAAGGTAAAACAACTCATAAACAAACAAGGATAGTGTGTGGAAATGGATTTATTATTCCCTCTGATTTTCGCTCACGTTTAACACTCAAAATAAACTAAAATATTCTCAGAGTAGAAAAAACAAAAGAGGACAGAGGAAACACAAAGTAGGAAGGAGTGAACTCCCTTTGTCTGTGATTCCAGTCATCTTTAAACGCAGCAGAGCTTTGAGGACACACAGCCAGAGGACCAACCGCCGCCTCTCCCTCTCTCTCTCTCTCTCTCTCTTCTAAATAAAGACACGGTGTGTGCTTTCATGCATTCACAATGACGAGGACACTGTGATATTGTTAAGTGGCCATAATTTGCACCTGTCTCTTACTCTTGTGTCAGAAAATGCAGTTGAAAGCAGGAGAAGAACATAGCATCACATTGTGACTCACACTGCCAGTTGACGCATTTTCATTCACACACAATGGCACTAGAGTGAGGAACACACACATCTGCCGGTGCTGCCCGTGTGGTTTGATGTAATAATGTCACTCGGGTTGCTGTTTGAAGCCTAATTGAGGGAAGTTTGACCAGTTTGTGCTGACCTGGACCAGTCTGCTGGTTAAAACACAGGCAACACAAACTGCTATTAAGACATCATCATTTAGGAGATAATGTTCATTTCCAGACCTGCAGGCTGTGGGAATTAAATGTAACAGGATGCAAAGATGCTGCGTTATTAGTGCCAGCTCCTTCCTGAGGGAATGGATCCCAGCATTTGTGCTTTTTTTTTAGGTAAAGAGATCCCAATCCAGCTAATTGATTTTTCCCTGATTCTTTAAAAACCAAAGCCAGGAAGACTGAACCACTGAGAGACAGCTGATAGAGTTAATTAGGAGTTACTGTTGGTGGATTAGTGATAAAACCTCGTGAGCCATTTAGGCAAAATGTATAAGACAGTATTCATGAACAATCTATTAACAAAGTAATGCAACACAAGGGAGTAGTTGCTTATCTTGACAATTAAACTCTCTCTATTGTCTGATGAATTGTATGATCCCGGAACAGCCACACTCATTCTAAATGGTCTAATTGCTATTTACTATCCTCTGGCAATCATAGGATGTTTCTCTGCCCTTCCAAGCTTTGAAGCGTTTTGTCAAAATATGTTTAATTAATGCTAAAAACAAAGCTCTATGATTTTTATTCACACAATATTTGATGGTAGATTGGGAATCATAATATGTCTGGGAGGCAGAAGTGATCGGGAGGTGAAGTTAATTTCTTTATTTTAGTAAATCATCAGCTGTATTATCTCTTAAGTGTGAACGAGCCAGTTGGCAGAGTTGACTGGCAAAGACGAGACAAGCGGTGAAGATTGTGTGGAGATGTGAAGGATTGTTGAAAGAACACATGGCACTGACAGAGTCGGAACGCCGCTTGGCTTGGCTTCATAAGTATTCCACCAGGATGCCAGGGAGGCCTATGGCTCCTAACGCTCTACTTTGGTCTCCTCCAGAGACCAGGACATTTATTTTGTATGCATTTTTAATTTCTCCTTGCTATTTGGGATTTGTGGGACCTTACAAGTATACAAACAAGATAAAGTGGTGAGTGTGATCATGTGTGTACTACAAACAGTTTTTGTATTTATAGGGGCAGCGAATAGTTTTACACAATGATGAACACTATCGCCTAGTAATTAGGAATAAAAAATCATTCAAACGTTATGGGCAACAGTGATTAAGGTGTAGGGAAGGAATGATGTAATGTCCCCATATGAGGACACAGGGACTCGGGAGGGTACAGGAGACTCTCATTTAAAACACCACCATCACTTAAAATGAAGGTGGTGTTTTGTTTCACATGAGCTAAAGGTTAACCACTGCTGCTCTTAGACACACTGAGGCTGAGCTGAAGCTGAGCTGAAGCTGAGCTAAAGCTGAGCTGAAGCTGAGCTGAAGCTGAGCTGAGGCTGAGCTGAGGCTGAGCTGAAGCTGCAAAGTGAACCGCAGCATCAAACAGAACAATAGCTAGTTTTTACAGCAACACCCCCACCACCACAAAATCTAATATCATAATGTCCGTGTGTGATATTTGAGCTAAACCAAGGCCAAATATGATGAATGAGACAAACAAGCGCACCCCTCAGTCGAGCGCCCACCTCCTGCTCTTGCGTTCCCGATGCTTTACCTTGCCAGAGCGCTTTGGCATCACAGGAATTTGGCAATCTTTACAAATCCTGGATTCAAACAAACAGAAATATATAAAGACATTCTTTGGATCCGCACCAAAAACAAATCAATTTTGGATGAGATTCATTTCCACCTGCTAACTAGAATATAAAGAATCTATCTCAATTTTTGCAAATAAGCTGTCAAAAGAAATGAACCTACAATATGTTTCCTTGTCTGTCTTTGTCTTTATTTCAAACCCTAATATTTATGTTTAATGTGCATATTAACAAAGGACAGCATGGTGACTCGGTGATCAGCACTGTATTGCTTTGCCTGGGCCTCCATTTGCAGTTTCTATGCAGGTTTCCTCTCACCAATCCTGCTGTTTTGGTGAAATTGGATCTAACCAGACCAGCGTCACCAGGGATGAGTGAAGTCCTGCCCGGTGATGGACCAGAGGCCTATCTATGGTCTAACCCGCACAAAGCCCACTGAGGAAAAGCTCCAGCCTCCCGTCAGCCTCCTCAGGACAAAGCAGGAATAGAAAAATAAACGAATAAACAAATGACCAAACCGCAATTTCCTCTTAGCAGCAGGGGCTGGAGCCTTAGCAACAGATGTCTTCTCTCTAATCGCAGGTTTTTCCATTAGGCTTCTCCATATTTGGCCATTAAAAAACAGCAACTCTTCCAGTCCACCCACTGAGGTTTAATTTGACCTCTGAGATTACTCCCAGCTTCCAGAGTGTCTGAGCTCCACACTGAGCCACCGCCATCCAGCCTGGAGCCAACGCTGACACACACCAGCCTAGGAGGGGGGGGGGGTTCCAATCCCATCGGGGCACACTTGGCTCAAAATGTACCCAGTGTTATTCTATGGTGGATAGAGGAAGTGAAAGCCTCCACTAAATGCCACATGTAAACTATTGGCAGTAATTGTGATGTAAATCTGCTCTGCTGGAACGATTTCAGGCCCATTTCTCCTCACTGTCAGTGTACAGTGTGCTGAAAGCTTCGGGAGCCGTGAGCGACCGCAGACCACTTTACTCACCGCAATTACTATTATAAAAACAGTTCTATCATTCCCATCCCACCGCCGTGAGCGCTGCCAGGTATTGTGTGCAAAACCGGGGGGATTACAAGTCAACTAGCCGGAAACAACGCCGCCGCTGCCGCCGCCGCTGCCGCCGCCGCCGCCGCTGCCTTCACTTTCAAACACATTTACTTAGGCTCTCTTTTTGCCTTTCAACCACATCCTGTTTAACAGAGACGCAGAGGGCGATGGAATGAAACACTTTAATTTATTGCCACACCAGGGAAATATTTAAAATCATTTGAATGTAAGGTCAAGAGGTTCTGCTACATCCTCCTCCCATCACCGTCGCTCCGTCTCCCGGTAGGAGAGACGGGAGCATAATAAAGCAGCCAATGCACGAGAGGAATATTAGACTAATGAAAAGCTCTCTCCTGCCTTGGCTGCCGGCCCATCTTGTGTACCGCCATGCGTCTACCGTTTCACAGCGTGAGGCTGTGAAAATGGAATTCCGTTGGCACAACATTAAAACAGCCCCCCATGACTGTGCTTCATGCTCTCTGGCTCCACTAAGAGAAACAGTGGAAAACAATGATGACACAAAAACTCCTTTTCTGCAAAGGAAAGTGCAAAGTGTAAAGCCGTCTATGGAATCATTCAGCTCAGACTGGATGGTTTCTTTTCTCTGCATTGGTTCTGTTTGCCTAAAGAAAAATATTACAGGGTTCTTTACTCTGAGGCAAAGGACAAACAAAGTGATCGTGACATTGTGATCGTGTGGTAAAGGAAGAAGTGGTGAGTGGTGCAGGAAATGTAAACAAAATCAACCACAGCTGATTGTGACTCAGAGGTGAGCGAGGATGCAGAGACACAGACAGTGGGCGAAGCTCAAACCTGACAAAGTAAGACAAAGCTTAGAGTAAGAGTGAGACCGCCATGAATGACTGAATGGATGAGAGCTGGAACGAGTGCTTTTGAGTATTCTGCCTCAGGGTGGAAGTTCTCCTTTCTCTCTCTCTCCCTCTGGCTCTCTGCCTCTCTCTGAAAAAAGCTAAAAAGCAATAATATTAAATAAATATACAACCTTCTTTCTTTTTCTCTCTGTTTCCCCTCTTTTTATATTAAAACAATCTCCAAAATCTCCCCAAACTGTCTCTGCACTGTCATGTCAAAGGCCTGCTTCAATAAAAATATACAACACAAAAAACGACTGCTCTTGGAAAGAATGAATACAATATGGAGAAACAATATGCTCAGTCTGGCAACGTTAAGAAACTATTTTAATACATTCCTGGCTCCCCCGCCCCCTCCCTTAGATCTGGATCCGGGTCCGTGCCCCAACCTCCAAATCATATCAGAACATTCAGAGCGATCCTGCTAACAAACAAACCGACCGGCCAACAAACGAGTTGCAGGTGAAAACACAAACTCTTTGGCCAAAGTCATGACAGCTTCCTGCTGCCAGATATGAAATAACTCTACACTGTCCAGAACGATTACATCTGAGGGCAGACTGATGTAGTAGTTACTCTACACTGGGCTGCACCATTAGTCAGACATGTAGACATCTGAGTCCAACACGTACCGGCACAGGAAGAAGGGCTTACCTGCTAGAAATACTTCAAAATAAAAGACGGGCACAAATGTACTTCTCTCTTATCTTCTTATCATTGCAAATACTTTAAATTGAGATGAATTTACTGGGAAATTCTGCGTCTTACAGGCTTACAATGACACAATTTAAAGGTGTTGTTTATAGGAATTCTTAGAGAAAGGGAGTTACAATATTATGAATCAGATTTAAAGAAGGGATTAAAAAGAAAAGCTCATTTAGAGGCATTAATAAATGATGCATGGCTCCTAGTCGGTCCTCAGTCTAGACAGGGGAACATACCTGAGCAGTATCCTGCATGAGGGCACTGGTTGAGGACCTCAGAGTGCCGCCTATCTCATTCTGAAAGGTCACTAATGTAACACATGGGCACTAAACAACGTCGCTTGCTTGAGATTCAGCTAATGAACAGGAAAAGTACATTAAAATGCCAAGCGACGGTGAGATGGTACAGACTGGTGGCCTCTTCCACCTCTGAAGTGCCTGAGAAACGGCAGCGGTCCTGAGAGGAGGGACTCTAAACGCTGATCTGACCGTCTACGAGCGGCCGTGTCACGCTGATGGACCGAGCTGCTGTCCGCTCTTCCAGCTGAGATGTGCAACTTCAGTAAGAAAAACTCCCAGGCTTGCAGTCTTTACATTAATAGCTTTATGTCAGGAGCAAACATGGTAATGCATCATGTCTTACACGACGTCTGCCATGTGAGGTCTCAGCTCTGCAGCCTTGGCACTTTTGCTGTTTTATTAGAAATTATCTGCAGTCGATTAATAAATGTCGTGCGGCCTGTGAAGTCCCACAGGACGAGGGGCAGACAAGCACGGCCTGATAATGGAGGAGTATCCATCATGTCTGCCAGTCAGGGCGCTGCCACCGCCGCCGCTGCCACCCGGACGCAGAGAGCAGCAGCAACGCCACGCTCAGCAGGAAAGCAACACAAGCAAACAGGGCAACTTTAGACTGATGAGGCATGACGGAAACGTTTAGCAGCAAATGGTTCTTAGACTTTAGAAGAGTCACCGATGTTCTTCCCTTTACTTTATCCTCAAAGTAAACAGAGATGGCCGAACGAAACCAGATTATCGTTATTAAAGCTCTTCCAGTATATTTATCTTACAGAGAACTTTAAGATCGTCCATTCTGAAGATGAAGGCTTCAGGAAGTGAATAGAAAGTGGAAATAGATGACAAGTATCCTCCACATGGACAGAGTTTATAAGGGGGGGGGGGTAATGTGCAGAAATGGCAGACATCCGTCCTCACAGTCATACATTTACAGATTTAAAGCCAGAATTGAAATTTATAAGCATAAAGGTTTTTTTTTTCGCCACAAAAGAATTCAGTGCAAATCATGGGAGAAATTCTCAAAGGACGACAATGAACTGAGCTGTTTTCTTCCGACCTGTCATGAATAAAAAAAGGCCTGTGGAGTCTTAACGGCCTGTGGCCCGCCGCAAAAACAAAAAGCTCAGCGCTCATTTTCCCCCCGATGCTCCGGTAATAGGCCGGTGGAAATAAATGTAATCACTGCACTTTGTTCTCCCCAGTGATATCATTTCTTCTTATTACTTTTCACCTCCTCCGCCTCTCAGGCCACCATCAGAATCTCATTTGATCGTATTTACATTCGCTCTAGCTTCAAGACCCGGTGATGCTAAAAAGCAATTACTACTCCAAGTTGCCGCCGTCGCCCGCCGCAGCCGCCGCCGCAGCCTGCCAAAGAGAGCAACACAAGATGTCCTCGGCAAACGGCGGAGCATTCCCACGCTGTCTGTGGGTGACATTTAAGATCCTGTCTCCCTCTGTAAGCACGGTTCACTACATTTAGAAGCAAAGGGCTGATTATGACAAACACGGCCTTTAAAGGAGGCCTTTGACTGGGGACAACGCCAAGAAAGTCACATTTATCAGCTTAATAACAGAGAGAGACTCAAAGCCCAAGCAACAGAAGGCCGGTCCGTCTATCAAATTATACAATTATCCGATTGTCGGAACAGGAAATGACTTAGACCAGTGGTTCCCAAAGTTGGGGGGGCCTAGAGCTACGTAGAGCTACGGCGGCTACGGCTTATTCATATCGCTCCTCTGAAGAGGAGCGATATGAATAAGTACCGCCTCAGGTAAATGATATCCTCTCCCCCCTGATCTATAAAAGGGGGGCCCAGCAGAAAAAGTTTGGGAACAACAACTGAGCTTAGACGCATGCAATATAATGGAAAGTAAGAAATCCTAAATACTGAAGAGGAACAAATCCAGCTTACAAATGACTTCTGGACACATTAAAATGCTGTGCTGCTACATTCATGACTCAAAATGATCCACAGGTGCTGCAACATAATGAGGGGAAGATAGTTTTACATTGCCTCAAATGAGAAATGACTTTTTTGTGCGAGTTGCAGTTATTCTGACGCGTGTCATCATCATTAATTTATAAACAAATTAATCCCATCCTGCACCAAATGATACCATGATGTAACAATCTGTAATAGTAAGTGAATGAGGTAATATCTGCTGCTACCAGGGACGGCCGGCCAACAGAAGAGCCTCACTTTGTTCTCCCTGATGCCAGTGTCTGTGTGTGTGTGCGTGTGTGTTGGTGCGTAGCGTCGGGCGTTAACTCCTAAGCAACCCCCTTTTCCAATTGATTTTCCTGCTTTGCAAATGGGGATTCCATTACGCCGTTCTTCCGCGTGAGCGCTGAGCAAACCACATGGAACTATCGATAGCGTAGGCTGCTGGGTGTGACCGGGCAACGCTGGGTAAGTACGATAAGCCACACCTCCTCTTTGTTAAATCACCCCGGGTTAGTGCAGCATACTAAAGGAGACCACAGCTATTTGTTTTGGAGCAGGTGCGGTGTTGGAGACAGAGAGCCGGCGTACAGACGGACGCAAACAAGGATCACATCGGGGCAGCGGCAGTCACAGACCAGACGTTTGTGTTTACAGCATTAATGGACGCGTCTCTCCTACGTCTTTGGAGAGTTGGCCGGCAATACATTAAGCTCAACCCCCTCAAATGGAAAGAACATTAAATAAAAGCCTTTAGTATAATGTACGTCTGGATGAAACTGGGCCGCTGATGCTTTTACCCTCAGTGTGCTGCTGAGCTCTTGATGTTCTTTACAGCAGCAGATCAGGACAGGATCACATGGATTGACGTTAACTTTATCTTTTTTGTAATTACCTCAGCCAAGGCGATAGGTGGTTTTGATGTTTTCAGCTTTGTCGGTGTGTTTATGAGCAGGATTACTCCAAAAGCTGGGAACCAATTTCAATGAAACAGGTTGGACAGCATCCAGAAAGGAATCCATTAGGTTTTGTTAGCGCTCGGCCTGGTGGGAGAAATGGAATTACCACTGTTACCCTGTGGCCAATAACTTCTGTATCCTGAGCCATAGAGGCAAAATACTCCTTTATTTGCAATCATCCTTATTGGCCACGCCCACTTAAGCCTAATTAGATTTCACAGCATTTTGAATTTGATTTGTTTTTATCTTCTACTACAGTTTTTGTCACACATTGTTTTTATTGTATAATGTCCAGACCGAGCCAGACAAACGTTCTGCTTCTACTGAGCTCCTCCTGCCACTCAGCATCTCATATAATACCTGGTGTGTCATAACTGTGGAATATTCCCCTCTGGGATCAATAAAAGAGTTCTTCTTCTTTCTCTTTCCTCAGTGAAGATGTAGCTATGGATGGAGGACAGTTGGGCCTTGGACTTCAGTGTCCTCCTCTTGTTCACTATGTCTTCATGTCTTCATCTTGCCTGGGTCTTTGTCTTGCTTTTTGAATCAGAGACAGAAGCGTTTCCTGTCCCTGTCCTCCCCTGTAGCAGAGACAGGAGTGTTTCCTGTTCCTGTCCTGTTCCCCCCTGTGGCAGGGACAAGAGTGTTTCCTGTTCCTGTCCTGTTCCCCCCTGTGGCAGGGACAGGAGTGTTTCCTGTCCCTGTCCTCCCCTGTAGCAGAGACAGGAGTGTTTCCTGTTCCTGTCCCCCCCTGTGGCAGAGACAGAAGTGTTTCCTGTCCCTGTCCCCCCCTGTAGCAGAGACAGGAGTGTTTCCTGTTCCTGTCCCCCCCTGAAGCAGAGACAGGAGTGTTTCCTGTTCCTGTCCCCCCCTGTAGCAGAGACAGGAGTGTTTCCTGTCCCTGTCCTCCCCTGTAGCAGAGACAGTCGGAGCTAAACGCAGGCTTTACTGGCTGCCACTGAAGTGCAGCACACACTGAACTGTATCTAGACCCGGTCCTTCTCAAACCTTCTTGTCTGCAATTACCATTCTAATCTCCATACGGGCCTGAGGGCGTCTCATTACTCAAGGACTTGTGTGACAAACCGCTTCAATTTATTCCACACTGTTTTTATGTATGGAGATACAGAAATACACCAAGGAAGACTCTCCAACAGGAAATGACTGCTGACATTTCTGGCTGTGATTTCATTTCCTGGCTCCTCTCCGTCTTCTAATCAGGTTTCTTTTACACTCCTGAATATCTGCCTAATGTAAAGAACTCTGAGTGAGTGTAGCTCTCTCAGTGTTTGTTCAGAGAGAATAACGGATCTATCCTTGTGATCGATCTGACAACTACAATTAATGAGTTAGGGGTAATTAGGCTTTTTTCAAAATTCATATTGCTGCAAAACATTATTGATATAGCTAATAAACAAGTGTTGATGCTAATTAATCAAGCTGAAGTGTTCATTACAGAAATACATTCTCCTTTTCTTAAGGTAAAAATACCCTTAACTCGGTGGGTGATATTAAAGGATTTTGAGCATTTGGAGGTCTGTTCCTTGGATGTGTGGCTCACAGAGCAGACATGGACTTCACATGGCCGTAGTAATAAGAGGGCACAGGGGGCACAGAGGGGAAGAATCAGTGTGTGTCTGCTGAGAACATGGCTGGAGATACGGTCCTCAGATACCAAGCAAAGGCTTTGGTGCCAGTCAGAGGAGTTCAATCATTCCTACCTCAATTCTTGGAATATTTATCAGAGGTGCAGAGATGCGTTTTAGTAACCAGAAGGGGAAACACTTCACTTTGAGTACAATTAAGATGATTTAGGAGTAAATGACATAATCATTAAGAAGAAGAAGAGAATATTAAACAGTGATCATTTTTGATAATCAGATAATTGAGTAAGTAATTAATGACTTCTCTGTTTCATTGTAAACTGAACTGTCCACTGATCTTAATGAAATCTAATCAATACCAGTGATTATAAACAATGATATCCAATTCAACTGTAGATAGATGGAAGCGCTGTATAAGACGCTTTGTAACGCCGATGATATATAGGAAATCTGTCATCTTCAACCAGCGGTGGTCACTGTTTGTGACCCAGTTAGCAGAGAAATGCATTCTGACAGAATTCATCTGTGTGGCATTTTCTGTCATAAACTATAGAAAGTTACAAACAGAAACACGGAACAAGCAGCAGCTTCAGGCCAGCAGCAGCAAAGCCCAGCAGCGAGCGTGTCCCATCGCTTCATATCTGAGATTAAGTTATAATTCAGTTTAGGAAACATCACAACACAAGAGAAACAAGGGGAACGTTGTGTTGGCAGAGGAAGCAAAGTGAGTAATTCCCATCGGTGCTGACCCTGAAGAACTTGGAGATTGTTTCAAAAGGCAAAATGAATTTCAAAAGGGAATATTTGAAATTATGTAAAACAGAAAGTAGGAGGATGCCTCAGGCTCTGAAAGAACAGAACAGTTACAGTTACATCGCCCGCTGCCCACCCTGACAGAGCCCGGCAGAGAACAGTGCAATATTCATACAGCCTACAAGTCAGGATGACCTCTGCAGCCAACACAACCAGTCTAACATCACTAATGCCCACATTTGGCTCCATACTCACAAAAACACATAGAACAGTGCGATAATAATGCAACACCTCTTATATACTTATGCATTAGTCAACAAAGAAATATAACAAAAGAAAGTAAACAGAGAGGATAATGGGTCATCGGCTGTTTCATCACTTTCTACTCAATAAACTCAGAGGAGACAGCAGCTGCCCAGTAATTACTCAGCTTCATTTCCATGTCTAGAATTCTACCTTGAGATATTGTGAAAGCTATCACAGCACGCTGTAATGTGACGCCTGATGCCTGAGCGGCGGTGACAGGCTCTAAATGTGTTTTCATACTGCCCTCTGTTTCACTGCTGGGGCCGTTAGGAGACGCTCCGTCAGATCATCTGTCAATCCAGGTTGATACTTACAGTGAGGAATGCTTTATGAGAAACAAGGCTCATCAGGCTCCGGTGAGGAAACGGACTGTGAGAAATGGACCCGCTATAAAATAAGGATGAGGTCAAGGAATGCCTTTGCCTTTGGAACTTAAGAACAAAATTACTCAAAAAGTATCTTGACTTACAAGGGACCAGAAAGTATGTAAGTAGATGTTAATAAAGTGAATGCATAAGTCACTGTGAGACCTCCACAGAGTTAAATCTCTAAAGACATAGTGTAACATACCGTTAGCTCCGGGATTGTGTTTTTGAGATGACAGTGTTTTGATGGTGCACCTATTGTCATAACTGATTTAAAGTATGTAATCTCATGTAGTTCATTTGTGTTTGAGGTTTTAAGGCCTTTACTGTTCCTGCAACTCACTGGACGAATTGAAAACTGCAGTGATCACATAGATGTAAAGATTTTAGGGAGTTGAAATAAAAAGTAAAATACTCCAAAACAACACATTACAAGAGTTCTCAGCCCTTGAAGCATCAATTTAGCCGTGTTGTATTTATTGTGTTGCCTTGTGAGTTATTACTCCAAACGTTATTTCTCAGTATTAAGACTGAAGAAGCATAAACATTTAGAGGAGATTTTCCTTCCAGGTTTACGTACGTCCATGCTCTCTTCCTGCTCTCTTACCTTCTCTCTACCTGCTCTCTACCTGCTCTGTACCAGGCCACTGTCAGCATCTCACAAAGCTTTAATCCTCCTCACAGCAGAAGGACACCACCTTCTCTGCTGTGTGTTCTCAAGCGTCAAGGATATTAGTTAAGGAGAGGAAATCTGTTTTATGCTGCAGAGGGAGTGGAGATATGGGTTTGTTCAAACATGTGTTAGATGTATAGGTGGCATTTGTTTAACCCTGACCTTTCCACGGTCCACATTTAAAGGGGAAATATGTTTGTTTATTAGTTTTTTTTGTTTAGTTTTAGCTTTATAGCAGGATGTAGGAGGCAGTTTGAGATGTAACGAGTCACAAGTCAGAATGTTACATATAGACCAAGCTGGACAAGATGGTGGTGTGAAAAATTGGTAACAGCCTGCTGCAGCTGATTGATGGTGTTCTATACTTGTGACAATTGTTTCATGCCTTCACAATCTACAGGCAGCTGCTCAAATAAAGATGGTTACAAAATATATCAACAAATCAAATGACTGTCTCTACTATCAGTTCTGAGTGCATGAGGTGTATTGTCAAAAGACAGCTGGGGTGATTTTTTTCTCGATAAAGAATAATTAGCAAAAAATAGTAGTAGAGCATTTTTAAGGTCTCATGAGGAGGTCCCATTATCCAGCCTGTTGTTAGATCATCAACCATTCTACCACTTTGCCACAGTGCTAAAGCCTTTCTGCTGAGCGTCTGAGACGAACAAACCAGAGACAAGCAGCCAGAGGAAAGAGATCCTGGTGTCAAGGTGTCAAGTCATTAAAACCGCAGTTTAAAAATAAAGAAATGTAATGTATATATATATAATGGTCCCTGAGCTGCTGTCTCTGCCCCCTCCTGTATGTTCTCTGGTAAATAACCGCTCATTGCTTGGCCAGTTTATCTCTAGCCTTTCCGATTTCCCCTTTCCGAGATGAGAGAATGCTTTCTTGTCTCTGCCCCCGCCGCCCCCCCGCACACACACATATGCTCGGCAGAGGACTCGATAATGCCACAATGCCAACGGAAATGCTTTCTGAGGAGGAATGGCACAAAATGTTCACTAAAAGCCAAATGTGGATGAGTCAGACAAACACGGTCTCACATGGTAATCTGGGCCGCTCGCCTTCTACCTACAGACACGGAACAACAACACTTTACATTACACCTACACCGCTGTGATAAGGCAGTTTATTTGCAGAGGACACACACACACACACATTCGCCTCCTGTCTGTGCTTTTCCACATTTTCAAGTTAATCGCAGTGGCATTACATTCATACTGTATCAATGTTTTGTTGAGACAGAAAAGCAGTTCTGGCTCAGAGGTGCTGGTTTGGGCTTTCAAACAAAGGTTCTTCCTACACTAATGTGATACTGATGTGCTTTCATACCCTCCCCACATGTGGTAAGTTGCCTCTCTGGGTTGTCGGACGTACAATAATTCCTTAAGACTTTTAATAAGAGCAACTATAGACCTATCACGAACGGCTACAGTAGGAAACCCTCTGCCTTTCCTTCATGCTGCTTGTTTTGTGTCAGTGGTCAGAAACAGAGTGCTTCAATGACTAACATGCACCCAGCAGTGAGACCAACAAGTCCTCCAGGCAGGGACAGGACACAGCGAGCTGAGACTGGCACTCGGCAGTCCATTCATCACAACTTGTCCTTCAGCACTGTTCTTTCCCAGTAGGCCTTCTGCTGCGTCCATGGATCAACAGAGGACATGTTCTAACAGCTGACCCAAGGCCATGAAAGTAAGTAGAAAAACAGCAAAGGAGCATCAGCGTTGGTACATCAAAGCCTGTAACCTCAACAACAGAAGAAAAGTACCTGTCAGCTCTGCTTGGACCAGGACTTCTCCACGTGTTACAAGGTTCTTAATACAACAAACTGAGATCTCTGCTTTATTCTATCCTGAGTGATATCCTTAACTCTGTATTGAGCTATTGTTTGATACTAATACTACAAGGTTAGACTCCAAAGAAAGACGCAATGTAACAGAACACATTCTTTGTTTGAGGACTCAGAGAGATTCTGTGAGAAACTGCATCCTAAAGACCGTTTGCTTGAGATCGTCTAACATAGATTTCAGCCTTGACCGATACATCAACGGGACATATTCTTCGATAACAATATTGAATTGTCTCTGACTTGATGAGAGATGAGCTCTTTCCTTTCACTTGACATCCCGGCAACTCTACAGGAGCTTAGAGCCAGATGCTATCAAATATGCCCATATAAATTAAACTTAAACAGGACTGTCTTGCTTTCCTAATTACTATCTGTGCGTGCATCCTCATTTATGTGTCTGTGTGTGTGTCTGTGTGTGTGTGTGTGCATTCACAGTCACGCACACATTCCCAGCAGGCCTTATGGCTGCTTGGAGGTTTACTAAATAGGATGCAATCATAAAGCAGCCTTGTAAAGAGCTCATCTGGTGCACACACACCATCTGTAAACGCAGATATGGAAAAAGTTTGCAGAGCCGACGCAACCTGACACCTTTACATTTGGAGGATATCACCACAGCAACGCAGTGCCAGAATTCTCACTAAAGCAGAAACCTAAATGATTAGGAACAAAAACACGTTAATGGTGTGTTTTCCTGAACGCCACCTTCTTCCTGCGTTCCTACTTGAGAGTAATTGCTTCACACCAGGGACTAATTACACTTTCAAGGAGATCATTTGTTTATGTAAGAATGTTTAACGCTTACATCAAAGCAATCACATAAATTACTTTTTTTTGCATTACAGATGCAGTTTTTGATTTTAGTATTGTTATAAAGTTTTGCTACTTTTTACTTGGCTCTTATTTCTCTACACCGAGCTTTTCTTTTATTAATGATGCATGAATATTGTATGGATATTTACATTACATTTTATTTTACTTCCACTGTCTGGCTGCTGTTGTTGCATGTGAACAATACAGAGATGTAATGTTGTTTGTATTGTTGTGTGTATTGCCATTATGCAGCAGTGTGAACGCCACACACACAAACACACACACACACACACACACACACACACACTCACACACTGCCTGCAAACCCAAGGAGCTTTCATCTTTGTGTGCAAGAAACAAAAGTTAGAGGAAGAAGAAAGATGTGTATGGAAACTCAGAATAATATTTTTAAAGAATCCTACAAGGCTGCAGTCTAGACGGGCGGGGGTGGCGGGGGGGTCTAGGACCACAGCTGATTGAATCTCCAGACCGAGATGGATGAAGAGTATCTGCAGCTTTGTACATGATTTAAGGCTGTGACTGAGCGAGCCTCCTCACCCTGTCCTGATTGCTGTCCCCTCAGATTAAGTGGATGGAAGCTACAGCATTCATCCAGGACAGATTAGGCCGTCAGCACCCGAGCGTCTTCTGAGGAATTCAAAACAAGCAGGGAGGCACTTCCTCATGTGCTCTCGTCCTCAGAATGACATGTGTGCACAGGAAGTACGGCTCACTACAATGCCAGGATCTGCAGAGCTATAGCAATAATAATAACAACAGCAGTAGCTATAATAAAGTTTAGTATCTGTATTTAAAGATACTACAATATGTTCCCAAATTAGGCTGAACTGGTTCACCCATTCTTTCTATTGAGCCTGATGAGCCAACAGCCAACCGCTCTCTTTCACAACGACCACACATCTGAAGATAAAACAGACAAATTCTGACATCAAGAATGAAAATCAATCAATCATCAATCAGGTATAATCTCTATCATGAAGTCAGGATTCAGCAGTATTTGTTAATGGTGGCTTTGTTAACATACTATTGAAATCTAGAGTCCAGTTCCAATATAAACATGTGTGTGTGCTGCTAAAGATACGAGGAATGTTCGATGAATCCCGAGTGGACAACATGTGTGTGGAGATAAGGCAACGCTATCCAGAGGTTCAGGGACACGGGGAGTGATTAGGAGCAAGGAGTGTTTCATCTTGGGACTTAGGTAGGATGTATGGGTGGTTAGCATCGGTGTGTGACAGTACAGACGAGTCAATAGGAACAAGATGGAACGGTCACGTGCAGATACGTCCTTTGTGTCAGAGGAGCTGTGTGTGTGTGTGTGTGTGTGTGTGTGTGTGTGTGTGTGTGTGTGTGTGTGTGTGTGTGTGTGTGTTGTATAGAAAGGCATGGAGCCATTCAGGTCACATGCACTTTAAATGAAGCTGGGTTTGATTTGACTTCACTCACTAAGTAGAAGTTGTCTTCAGTACCTTAGATTAAGGTTATTCTCATTGTTATTGCTTTCGTTGTAGCTGCAGCAGCATGAATGTGCAGCAAAGCAAGTAAGAAGCAAACAAAATGTCTGCCTTCTGAGATTTTCAAGCGTATTTAGTGTCTGAATATCCTGGCTCCTCTTTATCAGAGGAAAGACCTTAAAGACACGTGGAGGAGACCTTTCCTGTACTGTGAGTCTTATCTCCAAGTGAGCCGGCCCTCTTTACATCCCAGCCCATCTAAGCTCTGACAAATTCTGCTCCGGACCAGAATTGGCGTGGAGCACAAGTTACCATGGCGACAGAGCGAGATCAGAAGTGAGTCGGCTACGCGATACGGGGAAAAGTCCGACTTGAGCTTCGACAGAGCCGACTAAGCCCTTAATCGTGCTCGGTGGTTCTGGCCCTGCGGAGGCGTTGGTTAATGCTTTAGTTATCAGTTTACACGTGGCTCCATCGTCCACACACACATTCAGACTCTGCAGGGCCCTGAGCCAATCAATCACTTAATATTCAAATCCTCAGTTACTTGAGTGAAACTGAAAGACAGACATGTTTAGTGACGAATCAAAAGCACTGCAGTCGTCATGATGTGGTCAAATTTACCAGAATCCAAAGACTTGAAACAAATTCTTGCCTCAGACGGTTTCAAACAAGAACTTAACTCCTTAACTCCTTTAAATTCATGGCTTGTCTACCAAAATTCCTCCCCTTTGCAGTATAAACGTCCACCTGAAAATTAAGTGCTGAGCTATAAATCTGTCTGTCTGTCTGTCTGTGTGTTCCAGCTCATCCACAGCGGACAGAGAGAAGCAGTGAGCTTCAGCGCCGATTACCGACTACATTCGCCCCCTTAGGCGGCGCCCTGATGAAGTCATTCATTGAGATGTGTAGGTAATAGTCTCCACACAGCCAAAGACATCATTCTGGAAATATACCTGCAAAGTCCCAAAATGACAGCAATCCTAAGTAGACGGCGTTCCAATATGAAGGAGGACTTTGCTTTTATTACCATCATCATTACTGTATATCATTTCTGAATGTACGGCCATTTGGTTTCATTTAAATGTAAATCTGGGCACTGAACTGCGCACGTTGTCACCCACGGCAACCCAGCTATAATGATTCATTCAGGGAAGGCGGGGAAATAGAAGAGCGTCCATACTTCCTCTGTGGGAAAATAACACATCTGACCTTTGTCTGTTTTCATTAAAACCCTACACACAGCAGCAAAAAAAAACACAACTTTACACAAATAAAGTTGTGTTTTGTGCATTCAGGGGCTGTGTTACTGTGTGTTTGTGTTTGGTTGTGTTTGTGTTTGTGCAGGGCTGAAGTGAAGCCTGGAGAGAAGTGGCACATGTCAGATAAGGTGACAGCCACAGAAAACACAGGCACATTGCGTCACACATACACACACACACACACACACACACACACACACACACAGACAGAGTGGCGATGGTTACTTCATGGACATGGAAGATGCTGTTAGCGGCTGATGTTTATCAGATGAGGTGACCACTAGGGGCTGAGGCGTGTGTGTGTGCGTGTGTGTGTGTGTCTGTGTCTGTGTGTGTGCATCAGCAGCCCCATACATCACGGTAAACTCATCGCACTGCGTCAGGGAAAAGTTCCAACCCAGCCGGAGCGACATCAAGAACCCTCCGTCAAAGATCAACTAATCCTTTTCCTCATTAATTCTCTTCTTCTGTTCACACGGCGCTCTCCCCCACAGATCACACTTCACATGAATTAATTATCCAGTCACAAATAAATATGCCTTCATATGAAGTGAGAGCGACACCAGCCTCCTCAAAGCAGCGCTAGAGAACTCTTACATATCAATGCTCTCCCTCTCTAAGCAGCTCTTCATTAGCAAAACGCCTGCTCGCTGATATTTGATATCCGACACTGAAGCACTTTGGGTTTCTTCTCATCCTCCACCCCATGACTGAAACTGTGTGTTAGACAGAACGATAGTAAGTTTGTGACCTTTAACCACGAGTCTCCTTCCCTGCCGACCGGCCTGTGAAGCATCGATTCTTAAGAGCTTAACTGTGGCTCAGTAGAAACCGGCACAGTAAAGTCCCACAGCGGGCGTCTGTGTTCTGAGTCCTACTTGAGGGGGAAAGTGTGCCTGTGACACCCGTCGGTACATTTGTGGCCTTTACAGACCGACGTTGCCGCGCAAAGTAATGACGAGAAGGACGAGCCCCTCTGCTGTGTGTGTGGAGCCGAGTCCTGCAGACACTAAGAGAACATTAAAGGTGCTTTAAGAAACATTCTATGTAAAGATGCACCTGTCTGATTAACATAACTGTCCGTCTGCAGCAGAGGAGTCCCAGCTGCTGTAATTAAGACCATGTTGATTTTGCCTGTTTGCCCAAATGACATTGTGTGTGTCTGTAAGCTTCCTGTCTACACACGAACAAGTGACTGATCTCTACCTACATTAACAGAAACAGAAAAATGACTAAAGGGCTTTTGCCTCTTTCTTCCATTTAATCCAAGATTTTGAAGTTTTCGTTTTGTATTTTCTCAGAGATTCCCTGAGATTCAACAATAGATTGGTTTCTCTGGTCGCTTCTGTCTTGGTTTTGCATGAATTTGGCCATAAAGTTGTAAATCCAGGCTACAAACCCCCACAACTCACCCCTAACTACCATGAAAATACATACAGTTTGAATCCTTGTAGGTTTCCTTCACATCCCTCCTCCCTCTGTAGGCTACACGTGTCGCTGTCCATCGCTGTGGTGCTGAAATCCTTTAAATTACATTTTACTGCTATCTGAAGCTGATAATTTGATGAAAGGTGACAGAATAGTTGTATGATTCTTGTCTCTAAGCACATGTTGTGTTTTTAATCATGTCCATTTCCTCTATGAATACTAGTTTATTTGAATTTTGTAATTAATTAGTGTTGTCTTAGCGTTCTGAATGGCTCAGTGTTGAGACCACGTTCATATTACATTACATTACATTACGATCATTTGGCAGACGCTTTTATCCAAAGCGACTTACATTGCATTACACTACCACCCTTCGCAGAGGGGAGAGCAATTGAGGGTTCGGTGCCTTGCTCAGGGGCACCTCGGCAGGGACTCGAACCACATCATAACATCAGAGTCAAACCATCTGTCTGTATTTCTCTCTCTTACATCAACGTGGATGATGAGTAAATAAAGTGAGCAGGTTTGATATTAATCCTTCTCTCGCTTCACAAATATAAGAGGAAACAGACTCACAGTTGTTTTTCCAAGCTTCTCTAGTGAAGAAGGGGAAAAGCTTGTGGGCTCCTGGGCACAATTTAAAGATGGAGTTTGCACAACCCTGTAGTGGGCAATGGAGTCATGATGTTGTGACCTCAATCTATTACTGCACTCAGCTCAGCGGCTCAGCGGCACACTGCTGCCCCGAGTCTAACGGGCCCAATCCATAGGGGGAGACTGGCAATAGCACATCGGATACACATATCATCCACTACACACACTTACCTGTGACTTATAATGTCTTATACTGCATCTGTGTGTGTTTGTAATGTGAGAAACACAGTTTGAGTCCTGATTAAAGGGAGACAGATGCCTGTGGAGGTGTGGGCTGTTTGTTCCCGCCGTTGTAATGCAGCTCAGATTGTTCTGGTACTGTATCAGATCGACCTTCTGTTCTGTTCACTGAGCCCTCAGCTACAGCACAGTCCCTCACAGCTGTCAATCAAACAGAGATTTGTTCAACCTTTGTCTCTCTGATGTGAAGCATTTGTCTGCAGAGATTCTAAATCCATTCTCTGTGAGATCTCTTTTGCTTTAGATGATTTTCCATTATACAAGAACAACAACATATACATGATACCCGCCCAAACACACACACACGCACACACACACACACACGTTGAACGCTATATTCGCTCTCCGGCGCGTCAGTGACTGTGACACTGTGAGTTGTGTGTTATTCTCCTGGCTAAACGCCCCGGCGTGTCCCGGTGTGTGTGAGCGCGGCGGCAGCAGCAGGCTCCTCTGCCCTTTATTCCTTTCTCCTCACACACACACTCCTTCCAGCTCAGCACATCCGGGAGCGGCTCGTTTTAAATGAGAAAGTCTCCAGATTGAGCGCAGCGCAGTGAGCGACATGCCTGTTGCTCTGCGCGGCCACGGCGGATCCGTTTAAGACTCAAAGAGTTGAGGGAGAAACCGCAGATTTGAGTTTGATTTGAGCTCTAAAGAGAAGATGAACTGTGTGAGACTTTGACTCGATCAGCTGTGAAGCTTTGGTGCGTATTGGGAAAAAGAGAAAAGCTCCAATCTGAGATCGGAACCGGAGTTTCAGCAGAATCCCTCCTTTAAAACCTAACGTGCTTTATTTCAACCCGTCCAAGCAAACATACAACGACAACAAACGCGTTGAGAACGTGACAGCCGGTGCGTAACCACGAGGGAGGAGCGGAGAGCTGAGATGTGACCACACGGACCGGGAGCTCCGGACGCGTCTCTTACCTTTGGAGATGGCGGCCGCGGCGCAGTGAAGCAGCGGCAGCAGGAGCAGGAGCCGGAGCAGCAGGAGGCCCATGGTGGAGAGGTAACGTCCCTTTGTCAGCGCACCCATGCCGGCGCGGAGCTCTCCACCGCTGCGCTACAGGGCTGACGGTGGTCCGGTCTCCTCTCGCCTCCTCCACTTCCTCCTCCTCCTCCACCTCCTCCTCTTCCTCCGCGCTGGACGAGCCCCGGCTGCGGGAGTTCCTCCGGTAAACCTGGGAAAGGGACAGTTTGGCGCGCTGATGAGACTGAATGGCTTCTGGAGTGCGTTGCTGCCCGAGAGAGATGAGGAAGCATCTTCACTTCACTTTCTCTCTGTGCGTGTGCGTGTGTGTGTGCGTGCGTGTGTGAGCAGCGATGGAGACTTTACCCCCCTTTCCCAAGCATCAGCATCCCGGAGCCTGATGCAAGGGAACCAATAGCGTTTGGAGAGAGGCGAGAGAGGAGGAGACCTGAGGGGGGAGGCAGGGGGAGGGGGGAGAGAGAGGAGAGGAGAGAGGAAGGAGGAGGGAGGAGGGAGGAGGGGGGGCATTTAGGCCTGAATCAGTGAAACATTTTGTCTAACTGTGTTACAGAAGCACTGCAGCGATCAGGAGGAGACGCTGATTGTTGGGTCGACCGGTCAAGCAGCCAGTTTGGGCAACATTGCATCTCCAAGCTGTGACGCGCAACTAAAGCTGAATTTCCAGATCGAGGCAATGTGATCCAGCAACCCAGAGCAGAGATAAGATGAGTGGAATAAATGATGAAGAGGAGCATTCAGAGCCACGCTGGCACTGAACGCTCCCTGGTGTGTGTGTGTGTGTGTGTGTGTGCGTGTGTGTGTGTGTGTGTGTGTGTGTGTTCACTCACGCTGGGGAGAATGCGGAGTTTGGATTTCTGAAGATTGTTGGGTTGCAATTTTTTATTTCCAGTAATGGGAGAAATAGGAAAGAACAAATTCAGGCTGACTTCAGAGGAAAATTGCAAGCTTCTGTTGTATCTGAATGGGGTTTGATCTACAGAACGTCTCTACAATGACAAATAAACCGATAACCACCCGATTGTTCCAAGTCATTAAGGAATCACCTGGGCTGGAGAGGAGTTCAGGCAATTTTCCTCCTACTAAGCATCTATTCAGTCATTTCCTATCACATCCTGGGGGCAGCAGGGTGTAGAAGGCCCTTCATGGTGCGGCACTGGGGTTAGATCCTCACTGCTGCCAGGCGTCGGCCCTACAGAAGTATAATATCAAATCCCTACCAGCTCCAGAGAAGCTGCATGAACATGAACTCTAACCCGGCTGCCTCACACAATGCATACACACACTCTACTCATACACAACCTGTGCAACTTAACATTCTGTGCATGGAACAGCAGAACCTCACTAAATATGTGAAATGCTGGACACACATCATATTAAAATAGTAACAAGCCAAAGCAGAGGAAAGCATGAAGCAGTAGGTTGCGATGTAGAGTCCAGAGTTTTGGAGCTCTGCAGCAGATCAGGATGCAAAGGAGCTGCTAGCTGAGCATAATGAAGAGGTGTGTGTGTGTGTGTGTGTGTGTGTACAGTGAAGGCATACGGCGGGAAATGGAATAATCAAAAGAAACTGCACCACGGCACATTTCACATGTTGTAAATTTGCAATGACATCACATGTGCAGTTCTAAATGAGTCCTTATACGAAGCATCTGTCCTCTCCTCTACGTCTGCTTTAATGCCTTTTGTTCCACATGTGCTGGGGGAAGTGTTAATGCAGTGATTATCACCCTGGACACCTCCACTCACACTTCAACTGTGAGAGGAAAAGAAGAGAGAGAGAGAAGAGAATTTGTATATACTATGTTCTCATAGTTTAAGTGTAACCAGACATTGCACTTGATTAGAGGAAAGGTAACCAGACGTTGACCTTATCAGATGGAGAACTGTTTTTCTCAGTATCAGGGTGACCCAGATACCCCACCCGAGCTGACATCCTGTTGTGTGACAATACAACAATCCTCAGTGAGAGCAAGCTGCCTTTGCTGTAAGCTGCTCACTCCTTGCAAATCAAACTTTTGAAGTAAGACTCCTCTCCTGTGATTGCTGACTTTGAGTTACATTTGTCCGCTGAAACGAGGTTTCAGACCTGACAGTGACGCAGCTCTAAACATTTGGTTCCATTGCAGTCAGTAGAAGAAACTGAAACTACCAACTAGAGTTTAAAATCTGTGGCATGGCAAAAAGAAATGTCTTCATCTGAGGACAACAGGTTTAGGTTAAGCAAAATGATGAATAAGGAGTAGTGAAGGGAAAACGTAATGTGAACCGGTGTCACTATGAATAAACTAAGGTGAGAAGGGATAAAGTCCACAGCAGAGACAGAGATCAACCAGGATTATTACAAACACACACACGTGACTGTGATTGGTTGAGTTGTGGACACATTGCTGTGTTGTAGAAGCATTTGTTCAGCTTTAAGGCTTCAGTGACCGTTGACCTATGATGAGAACGCCGTGTGAAATGGCTTTTTAAATATACGGCTATGTGCTGGAAAATTACACACCCAGGCGTCCGGCCCACATTTGATCCGTAGCTGACTGCCCAAAGTGGTCACTGTTGCTATGACAATAAGTAGATTTTACGTCATTCACCGCAGACGTTTATCACAGTTACTGCTGCCTGGCTGAGCTGAGCTGAGCTGAGCGGAGCTGAGCCTTAATATGGACAACAAGGAGACACGTCAAAGGAAGCAAGCACAGAGCTGACTCATGATTGGCAGAAAGATTGAATTAAATTAAGGACAAACGTGTTTCCTGTTAATGAAATTGGCCCTAAATCACGTCTTTGGTTTGAGCCTCACATGATTCATTCACTGTTGTCCATGTTCTTGGTCCATACAGGAAGTTGGAATACATAATGATTCCAACTTCCTGTATGGACCAAGAAAGTGGACTGGCAGCTGGAGAGTTGCCAGTTTGCCTGCCGAGGTGCCCTTGAGCAAGGCACCGAACCCCCAAAAACTGCTCTATGGGCGCCGTATCATGGCTGCCCTGCGCTGATCCCTCTGTAATACGCCCGTGTGTGTGTGTGTGTGTGTGTGTGTGTATAAAGAGGGGCTCACAATACAAATTCCAGATTGACTTGTTTGCATGTCATTTGACCCAATTAAGTTTCTCCTTCATCTTCTTCTTCTTCAGAACAGCATTGACATTGCTTTCACCAGTACAGCTGTCCCATCACAACAATGATATACAGTCATGCAGCGATCTAAGTGATATTAGGACAAGGAAGAAGCCAAACCAACAGACTCTTGGTCCGTCTCTGTACCTTTAAATGTCCCCTTCTTCTGAATGGAGCTGATGAGTAAACATCCTAATCTGGAGAAAATAGGCTCAAACTGACAATTACCTTTGAACAATAAGAATTCCCCGTCTGCAAGTTTGACATTTAGGCAAATAAAGGAAGAGAGAGCCTTAAATGAAGCGCTCTCCCTCTCCTCCCCTCTCTGATCAGACCCAGTTGGATGCATCAGGCCCTGGTGACAGGACTGGATTGAATGGGAAAGGTGCACTTAAGGACAACACTTGAAATGATTCACCCCTTGTAGGTTTTTATTTAAAATGATTGGGAGAGCAATCAATGTAAGTATCCCCATGCAGCCATGCAGCAGCGAACACAAAGTGGGCAGCCCTTTGTTTCATGGTTGGACGGAGCTGAGAGAATGGCAAACGGCTACTTCAACTGACTGGAGTGAAGTGGCCGTTTGACTATGCAGATTCATTGGAGTTCCACTAACATTGCTCCCAAACAGACCGGCTCTGAAGGCAGACGCTGCATATATCACTGGATAAGTTCAATCTACAACAGACAAGACTATAAAAGCAGGTTTCCAGAGGGGAGAACTGAAGTGCAAACAAGAATGTAAAGGGATTTTAAAGGAAAGATGAGTGAAGTGGTGAGTATTCATACTGCATTCATGGTATACGATGTATCTCAGTCGCTTATCTTGACCTCAATTGTAATGTCTGTACATTTCTTTAGACACCTTTGACTGTTCAGGGCTATCAGAGACAATATCTTTGTGTTCCTTCTGTATTTTCCAGGTTTTACATAAGAAAAGCTAATTTCCAGAAAACTGAGACAAGATAAGTACGGCAACCAAGTGCATAAACAAAGTATGAGTGGCTAAACAGGAGATAAAGTAGTAAAGCAGGAGCAGAGAACGCAGAGCTGGGTGGGTGTGAGGCAGAAGGTTGGCAGCTGCTGGACTGCAGGGGACAGAAACGCTGAATAAATAGACTCAAACATGGGAGGAGATGATAAAGCTCTCTGACATGATGGCAGTGTGTCAGGTAGAGTGAGAGACACTTCATGTATCGCACTGTGCTGAGTTAAGCACCGGCACAGTACAACTTTGAATCACTGCACAACTTTTTCCATCTTGTACAAGCTGCTTAAACCCACACAATCTATTATCTGTTACTATTACATTCATATTTACATATAGAAATTAGAATAATAGGTCTGACAGGTTGCTCCAGTATCTGTTCAGGTTTTGCACTTCTGTGATTAGTTTTTGCTGCATTATTTTCAAATTTGTGGTTAAAATTGCTTTATGATGTAAACAAACTGTGCCATGGACATTTTATTTGTCACTGACAAATTAAATGGGCACAAACACACACACACACACACACACACACACACACACACACACACACACACACACACACACACACACACACACGCGAGCTGCCTGTAGACCAGCTAGCTAACTTGTGTTGTGTAACTACAGCCCAGTACTGCATCATCATCATGTTATTATGTAAAGATGTATAAAGAGGTAGAAGCCGAGGAAAATCAGAATGTTAATGAGCTGCAACCCGTTTCAATCACGGCTTCCTCTAATGTCAAAGGGAGAATGTCTTGTGAAATGAGCAAAATAGAGCTTTCACACGTTCAGAGTGTATTCATTGTTGGGGGAGAAGAAACTGCTGAACAGAGAAAAAACTCACAGCACTGCAGAATGAGAAAGTAACAAGAACACCTATAGAGTGGTGTTAGGATGGAAAACAGGCTGTGAAGGTGAAGACATCCACACACAATCACCGGGTCTTGGTGAGACCGAGCACACAGGGATGACTGAGGCTGATTTGTTGGGCACAGTGCCCCTAGAGGAAGTGTGAGGGAACAGGTCAAAGTGTGATCTTCAGTGGTCAGTGATGTTAATATAACCAGACATGACATTCTTTCTGCCTTAATAGATCGACCTATACCTATATTTGTCAGTGAACCAGCGCTGCTCCATCATGGTGACAGGAGCCAGCAGAGGTGCTTGTTAGTCTCTAATCAGAACGCCTCCTGGACTCTCCTCTCATGGACCTGATCCAGGCGTGTCTGTTTGGAAGGAGACCATGGGAGGGCCTCAGAATGCTCCAGTGGGAGGATATGAGCCATCTGGCCTGGAATCCCCCAGGATGACCTGCAGGACATGGCAGAGTGAGGGACATCTTGGGCGTCCCTGCTGGGCACGCTGCCTCCAAAATCCTCATGTGGATGGCATAGCACTGGAAAATGGATGAACGGATGGATGAATGTAGTTTAAGAGCCTCGTCTTTATTCTGTGTCTCTCAGACATATTGGGTTTCCTGCAGAGGTTGGGCAGGGAATCTCTGAAAGGAATTGTTTTTTAATTAGGCTACATCATAGGAGCAATACAACTAATATCCCACAGATTCCAGGGGATGAAACAGAAGCAATATGGCTCAATTGAATTTACCATATAACTGATACTCTGTTATGTGAAGTGCAGGATGATTCCCCGGGTGGAGACGGAGCCGGTGGTGTGTTTCTGGAGCGGGCTTCGGGAGAATGAGGACATGCATCATGATATTATGGAAGAAATCCAAGAAGAGGCTCACATATGTGACCTTCAGCGGTGTAGAGGCTCCCAGGCTCATAACTTACCAGCCCGATTAAACTCCTGTTAGTCTCTGATGTTTGCACAACACTGGATGAGGTTATTATTATGTTCAAACACAGCCATGGCCACAAAACACTGCAGGGGAAATTACATCTTATTGCACTCAGTGAGCAACAGTTGGTGTTACTCTGGGAGAAATCACTGAAAGATGATGAATCAGGTCAGAAAGAGCTTGTACACACTCTATGACCTATACATTTCACTTATATATGACTTAACATCCTCCTGAGACCCGGATATTTAAATACAATATATGCATTTTTTAAATTCTTTGTGCTATCAGTCACTAATAGCACAAAGAATTTAAAAAATGCATAGATGTGCAGATTCTACACCGTGCTCCGGTCTGATGCCTCCGGATTCTGTTTTTGGGATCCACTCACTCTCGCTTCGTCAAGCGTTCCGTGTTCAGCGTCTCCAGCAGCAGCGCCCAGCTTCATCCTGGTTTGTGTTTGTTAACCACCTGATTCCATGTACTGGTGTCTGTTCCACATAACTGGGTCCAACCTTCAAATAACTTGATCGCCTGCCAATCATAACAATATCTAACAGTTTGACATAAATAATAAACTGAGACTTTACAGAGCAACCTGGGGGTTAAGAGAAGAGCAATAAGGTGGAAACATAACACAACAGTCAGACATGAAGAACGCTCAGATCTCTAGGCTTGCTCTCAACTCCCCAGCTAGGTTTCTAGGCTGCTGCTTCTCACACCAGACTTCTTATTCCTATCACACTTTGACCACAAAGCATCGGTACATGGAGAGAAGGAGAACATGAGTAAATAAGATATGTGACAGAGATGGACATCAAAGCCACGTGCCGCTTTCCTACAGAGCTTAAATGCATCTAAAGTTCAGATGGAGGACGATTCCACCACAGAGAACACAGAGAGAGAGAGAGAGAGAGAGAGAGAGAGAGAGACATCACTGGAGGTAATGAGAGAGGAACAGAGGATGTTTGATATTTACTGTAGCCTTCTTTAGCCCCGCCTACTTGTACCATTTCCACTATTTCACTTTTGTTATGTAGTCAGCAGCAAAGGGCTTGAGAATCATCTACAATTAAAACTCAGTGCAGCATTTTACACTTTTAAACTCCCCTCTGTGCTTATATGTGTGATTGAAACAGCATGGATTAAAGGGTTAAACATGATTGGAAAGCTCTGGTTTTGTTTATTAGATTACAGATACAGTCTTACATGAACAGAGCTCTGCACTCAAACCTGAAAGTCAAACATGTTTTCAGATTTGATACCAAACATGAAAACAGCTGACATGACCTCATCCCAACTTTATTATTGTTTTTGTTCCAAAGATCAAAGACAGAATTCAGTCTATTCATAAACCACAACCCAACATTTGTGATATTTACAGAGATCAATCAAACCTTTTGATTGATTGATGAACAGTAATCACAGTTCTTAGATCAGTGTGAGTAAATTGTTGTGTTACAGCAGTAAGAAGCAACCAGAAACAAATATGATGTCATCAGAATGTGAAGAAAAGACAAAGTAAAGAGGGAAGATCAGCTGATCCTTTGTACTTTAGTTCCCTTAAACCACAGAAACGTTTCATGTAAACTCCTGCAGGTTAGGCAGAGTGACTGACAGCTGAGATGATCAGAGGGGCAGAGTTTACACCATCATAATGAAGCCCAGGATGGAAGAATGGGAGGAGCTTATGAGTGAAGGAGCAGCCAGTGAAGGAGAAGATCAGAGCTGCAGCATCCACGTCATAGAAGGAGACCAGACCCTCCTCATAGTCCACAAACACGCCCACCTTCTCTGGCTTTGACTCCAGACTCAGAGGGACAGAAGGGACATCACCAGCTTCGTACTCATCTACATTCCTCTTTCTAACAGTCCAGTAACCTTCCTGAGGGCTCAGTGCGATGGGTCCCTTCCTCTTGCTCGTCTCTCTGGTCACTCCTAAAGTCCACTCTGTCTTTCCTTTGACCTGAACCTCAAAGTAAAATCTTCCAGAGGAGAAACTCTGCTTTGCTAAAACACAACCACATCTTTCAAATCTCTGTGGGTTGTCTGGGAGATTCTTCCTCACATCACCAAGATGAACTTGTTTCTCATCATCAGACAGGATGAGTAGAGGATAAGCTGTATCAGGATCCAGAGTCACGTCCACTGCAAACTGCTGGATCCTCCTCAGCTCCACCTTCAGCAGCTTCTTCACCTCCTTACTGATGGTCTCCTCCAGCTGAGCCACAGCTTTCACCACACTCCCCTCATGTGACCTTTGATGGACTCTGACCTGTGTCCAGTCCTTGGTGGGAGGAGCAGAGCTGATGGATGAGAAGCTCTGGAGGAGGTGGAGGTGATCTTCAGAGAGTAGGAGCTTCTCCACATCAGCAGTTCTCTCTCTCTGCCCAGAGAGTTCCTGCTGCAGCTCCTTGATGAGGTCTTCAGTCTGTTTCTCTGTGCTCCTCTGCTTCTCCTCCATGGTCTTCCTGAAGTCTCCCAGGATTTTCTCCACAAGCTGCTTCAGATCGTGGAAGACCTGATCTCCATCTGCTCTCTCTCTGTCTGCAGCTTCCCTGCTGAGCTTTGCTGACTGTTTCATCTCCTGGATCTTCAGTAGTGTCAGCTGGATCTTCTGCTGAAGTTCAGCCACCATCTTCTCCAGCTCAGACTTCTTTCCTTCATATTCTTCTTCCAGAGGAACAAACTCATGGTTCTTGTGGTCTAAAACAGGACAGAGTGAACAAACACAGGTCTGGTCGGTCTTGCAGAAGAGCTCCAGAGGTTTCTTGTGCTTCTTACACATCCTGTCCTCCAGGTTGTCCACAGGATGGATCAGCTGGTGTGATCTCAGGCGTGCTGCTGTCAGATGAGGCTCCAGATGAGTCTCACAGTAGGAGGCCTCACACTTCAGGCAGGACTTGATGGCCTTTAGTTTGGTTCCAGTGCAGACGTCACACTGAACTTCTCCTGGTTTGGCAGCTGGTTCCTCTGATCTTCTGCTGGCTTCCTTTGGAGTCGACTGTCTGAACTCAGCGGCCATCTGAGATATGAACGTGTTCACGTCTAGCTCAGGTCTTCTGTCATAAAGCTTCTTACACAGAGGACACACACACAGGACGTTACTGTCCCAGTGTTGAGTGATGCAGCTTTTGCAGAAGTTGTGTCCACATGGTGTGGAGACTGGATCAGTGAAGACCTCCTGACAGATGGAGCACAGGAACTGATCTTCAGACCGCAGACAGCTGGCAGCAGACATGTCTACAAACTGAGAACAGACGAGAACATGAGTGAAAACATCTCTGGAGACACAAATACTGATTGTTGAGCAGGATGAAGAGTCTGGAAGTCTTAAAGCTCCTGAAGTTCATGTCAGAGTGAAACAGGAGAGACGACTTTGTTCTTGATGGATATTATGAGCAGACTGGGGTTTGTCCTGAGGGGGCGCTCAAGGAAACGTCATGAAAAGACTTCAGGCTCAGCTTCAGGCTCAGCTTCATGAGGATTGATTGTGTATTGATCAGGACATGAAGCTTTTGTCCCTTTAGTTCTATTCAGACTGTTTAACTTTAAAGTTTCCCTTTTCACTCTGGAGCTGAACTTTGCCTTTTAATGAGGTCACCATGACTACAGGCTGCACTCACTTCACTTCCTGTTGCCGTGGGTGCGGCTCAGTGCTGAGACTCACTAACACAGATAAACACACACTTCCTGACTCTCTTTTCTTGCTCTGACGGTAAAAACTGCCGTGTGTTTACAAACACCAACGTGTGTGAACCAGAGCCAAGCCTTTAAGACTGAAGCAGTGAAGTGAGACGTGTGAGAGCAGCTCAGCCTGGACCTCATGCTGCTGCTGAAACTGACAAGATTCTGTCTGCACTCACCAGAGTTTGGCTGAGACGCTGCAGAGACGCTGCAGAGACAAACTTGGACAAACTTCTGATCCTCTGGCTTCTCTTCTGCTTCAGTCGAGGCTCTGCTGGACTCTGACTGACTGACTTTCGTTTTAGGAATATGACGTTGCAGCTTCTGCTTCCTCCTCTTGTGTTGCTCCTCCTCCTCCTCCTCCTCCTGTAGCTGTTGTTGCTCCTCCTCCTCCTCCTCCTCCTGTAGCTGTTGTTGCTGCTTCTCTTCCTCCTGCAGGTTTGGAGGAAGGTTCTTCCTTTTTACAGACTTACACACGATGCAAAGTTTCTGGATTGTTTGTGTGTGAAATGATCGTTCTCTCTAACTGTTGCTCACTTTTGAAATGAGGCCACTCAAGTGTGTAGTTTTGAAAGTTTACTTAACAATCTGCAGGATCTGTAAGACATTGAATACAATCAGCACTGCACCTCAGCTCACTGTCTTAAGATAAGAGATAAGATAAGATAATCATTTATTTGTCCCACAGCGGGGGAATCCACATGTTACTGCAGCAAAGTCTAAAGTGCAAAGCAATAAAGAGCATTAAGATAAAATAAGAGCCTGTTTATAATATTAAGCTGTGCTTGTTCCAGACTTAATGTTTAAGCTAAACTTAAGTATGTTTCCATATGAAAAAGCTGATCATCATATATCTGGAGAGAAGTGAAAACATGCACAACTGTAGTCCATTTATCAAGAAATATGGAGTCTGGCCTGTGACTCAGTCCCATTTTGTTATTTTGGCCCAGTGTGTGTTTGAGTTTGACGCCTCTGTGTTAGTGGGACAGAATAAGTATAAAACAAAAGTGTGATCATAGGTGTATTAGTTAATGATCACAAAGAGTATAACACATTTCTTCCTGGCTGCTTTGTTATCTAGCGACCCAAAGTGGTATCTATACAACAAAGGCTGCAAAAAAATGTCCATACATGAGGACAACAGGTTTAGGTTAAGTACCATGATGTTTAAGGCACAGGGAAGGAAAAATGTAATGTCCACATATGAGGACGCAGCGTCTTTTCTTTTTTCTCCTCTTTTGTTTGTGCACCTGTTTGATTTGAGCGTCAGTAGTCATTCCTATCGGATCAAGAAGACAACGTCTTGTCAAAGAGCAGCTTTTATGGAAGGAGACGTCAGACATTTTTAGTGTTTTACTTTGCTAACATCAATATTAACATATAAACATGTCTTATGAACATCTCAAGTATTGTTGTGAGCTCTCCCAGTAGGTTAGGTGAAATGTGAACCCATGTATGATCGTCCTCTGTGATGGACACCACTTTGATTTAGAAGTCCTTCATCTCTCCACTGTTTTAGGGAACAGGAAAGATAGAGAGAAGAGTTTCTACAAAATATTTGAAGTTTATTTGTCAGGAGATTGATCTGATGAAGAAGCTGCACACAGTGAGCCTGAGCCTAGTGAAGAACTGGCAGAGAGCCTGGAGAAGATGAAGAAGAGGTAGGAGGCTCAACAGATGAGCAGATACAGAGGGAGATGAAAGGTGACATTCACAATGAGCCAGGACGATTCTTACTGTTAATAATACAAATACAAACACTTCATAGTAATCAGAAGACCGACCTTGGCTGACAAGCAACACAAGGACAAGAGCTAGATTCTTCCAACTGAGACACAAACGTGAAAGAGACGGTGGATTGGGAGCAGAAAGAAGAGTTATAAGAAGGAGGCACGTGTGATATGAATCAAGATAAGAAATGACTTCAAAGGGTATTATTACTGTAAATACAGATGATGATGCAACAATAACAACAAATGAGAAGAGAAAGATTCAGTTCTACAAAAGTATTCATTAGTTCTGGATTATTAATCAGCAAAAACGGCTCATTAATAAAATAAAACATTAAATTAATCAATGATCAAGTAAGCTTATTGCTCAACTGTTCCATAGAGTGAAGCTTCTTCCATCTGATACACTGGTGGTCCTAAAACAGGAGAGAAAATTAGATAATGAACTCAATTCCTTTATTTATATTTTAAGGGCAAAGTTTAAATGTTTGTTCTGTCACATATTTCCCTCCAAATATTTGAGAATTACAAGAAAGCTCAGACTGGAGGCTCCGTGTCTTCTGCTTGTTCCTCAGGAGGCTTTACTGTATTTCCTGTCTGCATGAGAGTAAAGCAGCAGAATCCTGTGCATTCACAAGCAGCACCTGTGGCTTCCCTCATCACAATAACAAGCACACACTTCAGGGCAGGAGAACACAGATTGGTCTCCACTCCAGCTTGATGGCTGTGACTGCAATTGATCTTGTATTTACCTGATTTGAATCTACAACCTCGTGTTGAAAACCTGACAACACTGAGTGCTGTTTGGCAAAAAGGGAAACTAACGGCTCGGGTTTGGATTCGGTCGTCCTGGAGAATTTGCAAACCAGATCCATGTGCAGCTCATTTCAGGAGCAGCTCAACACAAATGTGTGTCCAGATTTGTGCAAATGTGTCTTCCTGTACTGGTAAAATGCCAAGACATAATTTCAAAATAATAGTCATTGTACGATGATTATGGAAGATGTGAAATTTGAAGGTTAAAGACTCCGACAGTCCGAAGAGATAAAGGTTTCCTGAATTGATAATGTAAATTGGCTGTGTGTGACAGTTTGTGAGCCCTGTGACACTGTGGCATCCTGACCTGTGTGTACCTGCTGCAGTCTCCTTCCCTGTGAATGTTTCAACAACACGCAGCCCTTAATAGAATAAAGTGTAAAGGCCATAATTGGGGGAAGAGGAAGAACCAACCTTTGTCGTGGAATGTGGATACTTATATTTAATGCCGACTCTTGAACGATGGTGCACGGAATTAAACTTTAACCAAATCCAAATTGAATCTTGTACTCTACAAGTACTGTGAGCATTTTACTTTTGAAGAGTTGTATTTTCAAATCTCATGACGAAACTGTATTTTATTTACTGTTGGGATCATTTGTAGTGGTGAGATCAAGATATTGTTTTGCACGTAACAAGTCTCAAGTTTCAGGTCTCAAGTCTTTGCATTGAAGTCTATTTTGGCATAATTGCAAAGATCCAGGTCCAGAATGTCTCTCCTGTCTCCGGCTCAGTTTGTTTTGACAGACGTGCTGCAGACGGTGACCCAGTCTACATGAGTCACTCTCTGTTGTGCTTCATTTGTAACCATTTCACAGACGGAGGGACGGTCTTAGTCACATTTAACACAAGCAGCTGAATTAATAAATCCACAAAGCCACAGACAGAAGCTTTGACCCGCCTGGCAGCTCGGGCAGAGGTATGGATTTGGGCTCTGGTTGGCTGCTGCCTCTCTGCTGTCGCCCTCACTCAGCCTCTTGTTGTTGTTCTTCCTGTATTGATCAATAGTTCAACCTTATCTTCAAACAATATACTTCACTTATTGCCTCCTTTGCTGCCAAATACAAACAGCTGTACAGTTTATATACAGGATATCCACACATTTCTGGATGAATCTGAAACATGAACACCATCAGGTTCTATAGTGTTATGTTGTCCTAAACATGCCTGGGTGTCTGCTGTGACCCCTGAGTTGTGATCATTCCACCTCCCTCAGTATTGCATGTATGCTGTGTTGTGTGTGTGACCTTTGGAGGAAGTGCATCTGCAGGGACGACATCAACACAACTGAACTCTCTACATTCCAATCCACACTAAGACACATCTGGATTCTTCTCCATTAGTGTTGATTGAGCAATGACTCCAAATGCCATATTTCTTTCCCCCTATATTTACTATTATTCATAAAATAACACATTTTGCTGCAATAAATAATATATGAAAGCTTGGTTTGCTACTTATTTTTAACCTTTTTAAATGTATGTTATTTTCCTCTTTGAAGCTTTTTGTGATGTTCCCTGCATCCAAATACTGAGCAACCAGGAAACGTTGGTGTAAACACTACACAAGGCCATGTGACAGACAGAACCATCCATTCTCTCACAGACTGAAGTGGATTACTGTGGATTTACTGCAGTGTTGTATTCTTTCAGTCAATAAATGCTCCGATCCCTGTATATCTCATCTACTGCACTAAAGCTGAACATGGTGGGTCACGCTGTAATATAGTGTTCAGAGACAACATTAATAAACAAAGCCATTTTTACAAATTGTGCTTAAATGCCTGCATGAAACCAAGTGGAACCACCCAAAGTCATTTATTATGGGTCAGTGACCAGAGCAACAACAAGCCACAAGACTACAGTCGCTTTCCTAAAAACCTCTCCTTTATATTCATTAGGGTTCCCACAGAGAGAGCAGGGAACCCCGGGTACCAGGGAACTGAGCCGCATCCAACACACAACACACAAAGATAATCAATTATACACACTAGCCTTTGTATTTTAATCCATATTGTAGAAAACCACAGCAGGTATTAGAGGTCTGCATGGGTCCACTGGATTCTTCTGAACCGAATCCTTAACTGGGACCCGAGTCTAACAAGTCTAATCAGGTCAAGTCCTCAGGTCTTTGTGACAATATGTCTTATACCTGAGAGGATCCAAGTGCAGATTCCATATCAGAGCAAGAAAACATTGGTTGAAGCGTAGAAACAATGGTGACAAGGTTTGCCATCGTGAGGAACAAGTGGAAAGAAAAGCAGCTTGATGGCTCCTCGCTGTGATCCAGGTCTGCTCAGGTCAACCTCATTATGGAACAGATCTAATTACGGTCTGTCCACAGGTCCCTTTAGGAGCATATGTCCAATTAAGGTCCTGAGAAGACTTCATACCTGTGAAGACTTCTGACTGACACGTTGGATTCTGATGGAGGAGACAGCTAACTATCTTTTCGTAAACATCCATCACATGACTTCAGCTTTCTCTTGTTATAATACAACAGTAGCCTATTATTCTCTATCTTGGCCTTGGCCTTGGCACATGCATACATTCACTCATCTCAGTTACTCGTTGGTGCTAATGTAAAGATTCTGCAAGGAAATGCATCCAGTATATTTGCAGAATTCTCCAATGCAGCAACATCTATAAAGAAGACAACTCCATTACCTTGTATGCAGAGACCTTTCATTTATTCTGGTGAGGTTGACTCCATTTGCAGAATAGTGCTACTCTTGGCATGCTCTGCTTGAAGTGTGCTCTTCCAAGTGGAGGATGAATGACACTACTTACTGTATTCTTATTACCGCTCGCTGCCTTTTCGGTGGAAAGGCTACCGGGTGATGTCATTTATCATGCGAGACATGAGGCTGGCTTTTTATCAAACACATTTTCTCCTACAGGGCTTCACACTGCACATCTTTGATGCATTTTCAAATTGATTGGACAACTTTATTTATATATTTAGCTTTGAGAGAGCGAGCTCTCCTGGTAACTCCTTGCAAAGGAGTCACTGTCCTCGTCACTTTGGTGTCAAAAGTATTGAGTGGCTGGTAATGTGGAACATCCTGTGGGGATAGAACCTTAATTTCTTCGAGGGAACATGCTGAAAATCCATAAACAAACCAGCAGAGAGTGTTTGATAGCCAGACTGCCTGAAGGCTTTGTCTATTGGAAGATTACTGTAGGTAGCCCCAGGAGATTCTGTAACAGATGAGTTGAGTCTGGCGTGCATGCAGATGTGACACGTGCTATGCTCATGGATTTTCAATGAGAGGTAGAAAATGCAAATCCTTGGCTTAGGAGCCACCGCACCTAACTGGGATGTGTGTGTGACTTCACCAGGGCCAGGGTTTCCATTAAAAATTAAAAATGTACCCGAGAAAAAATGGGAGGAAAGAGGATTTTAGACGGTAGAAGCAATAATGTCAACCTATAAGCTCACACAGCTGCCAAGCCAGGAGAATTACATCTTCAGTTGATATCATTCCAAGTACTGATGGGTGTTTATTAGATTTATAAGCAAATATCTCACAGCAACATCATTCTCTCAGTGATACCTCTGCCAAGGAGGTTATGTTTTCACCCACACAAGATGGCTCCATGAGAAGAAGCCACATTTTGGAATGGATCGGGAATTTTCAAAGCATACTGTCAATGTGGGAACTTTGGTCTGAATCTGGAGAAATATCAGATCTGACAGATTCAATGGGACATAAATGGAATCGCTCCATTTAACAACCGCTAATGTGAAGCTGAGACAACACTTATGTATCAATCAGTCAATCAATCAAATAATATTAATGTAACACAATTTATACAAGGAATATAATTCAGAGTGATTCACGTGAAAATGTCTCAATCTCTACAACATTACGATCATTTGGCAGACACTGTTATCCAAAGCGACTTACAATACATTACCATCCTTCGCAGAGGGGAGAGCAATTCAGGGTTCAGTGCCTTGCTCAGGGGCACCTCGGCCGGGACTCGAACTGGCAACCCTCTGGTTCCCAAGTGGAAGCTCTACCCACTGAGCTACTGCCTCCCCAACAACAAGGATGGAAACAAAACTGGAAGCTAAGCAGAAGCACGATCCCTCTGAGCTTTACTCCTTAGATTAAGAGGAACAGAGTCTTAGTTACCTGATTCATGGGTACATTTTCCTACATTTCCCAATTTGTTTGATTGAGCTGTTTTGAGAAATAAAGACAGATGTAGAAAAAGTTTATTCTCCATTATAGCAGTTATGATATGAAGCAGTCAGACTGTGCCTGGGCTCATTCAGCCTTGAAGGTGCCTCCTTGAGAATTGTTTTTTTTTTTTTTTCTGTAACCAATGTTCCTCTTTGACACATGCAGCAAAGACAAATAATACACACACACACACACACACACATAGGCTGAAGAAAAATGATGTTCAGCTCCACTGAGAGGTGTCGAACACATCCAAGGACTGAAGCCCAGGACTCATAGATTCCTGTCTGCTTGGCCTAACTGGCTCTCTAAAACAATTCAGCCTCGTCACACACATCTCTCTGGCCCTTGAACTACAGGTGCTCATCCTCCAGGTCTGCTGGATGCCTCAGCACATTATTCTTCCTTAAAGATTACAACCCACTGTGGAGGAAAGAAATGAAAGGAAGGGAGGGCGTCATTTATCATGATCACAACCGCAGCTCTGACTATTGCCATGTGGAGGCATAGGGACGGTGTGGAGGCCATTTTTCAGCAGGATGCTGGTACACAGACTTCTGAGGGATTGTGCTGGAGGAAGAGGAGGAGGAGGAGGAGGAGGAGGGTCTGGAACGTGTTTTGACTGCCCGGATGAGGGCGATCACGTCTGGGTGACAGGTGAGGATACTGTCAGTCTGTGAGCCGCTGATCTGCAGGAGGAACGGACCGGGGCTGAAATGTTAAAGGGGCAATAAGTAAGAATTATTATTGCCCCTGAATGAAATCTCAATAAAAATGTCACTCTATTGTTTGTCGACTGCAGGCCGCAGTAATTTAAAGGCTCGGATTATTGATTTGGTTGGGAGTCCTAATGACAGGCAGAGAGGCTGATGAAGATGACAGAAGAGCCTCTGCTATATATCTTTAAATACAAAGCTGCTCACTGCATCACTCATGGTCTTTACAATAGGAGAGGAAACAACAATCATAAGGACTTTATTTGATTTATCTAGAGCTCCACAGAATTGCACCTATTGATAGTCTAGCATGGGAAGAAGAAGAAGAAGAAGAAACTTTATTGGGTCTTTTCACATGCAAACACCTCAATCTGAAATTTGCCTTACGTACACACACACACACACACACACACACACATGCGAACATTAGAGAGGGGTCAAAACAGGGCAGCCATGATACGGCACCCCTCAATCAGTTTTGGGGGTTCAGTGCCTTGCTCAAGGGCTCAAACTGGCAACTCTCCAGCTGCCAGTCCACTTTCTTGGTCCATCAAATGTTCATCAAGTGTTCACAAATCAATCCAACCCACGTGTGTGTGTGAGCCAGAAGTCATTAATCCAACCCCAGTCCCACTCCCATCAACACACTTTGCACTCTGGGAATCATCTGTTGGCATGGATACATAAACCCTACATGTACTCTGTGTAGCAGGGCTCCTGGGCCATACATCACATCTGAACACAAGTTGACAGCTGGCTTGATCCTCAAGTGTCAGATTGAAAGGAAAGTGCATGATGCATCTCCGTGACAACTACAGCCGCCGTCTCCCTGTCAGCAAGAATCCACACAGCCAATTCATTTGTCTGATGCTGAAAGCCAAATGGACTGAGCTGACAGGCTTTTAGTAGATTAACAGTGACAGCAGCCCCTCATGCTCCTCACACACACACACACACACACACACATACACACACACACACACACACACACACACACCGGTCAGAATAAACAAATAGGTGCTTTCTTTCCATTTTATTGTAAATAACTACTTTTTATGTAACTGAACTGTGCAGAGAGCATTCGGCCCTGCTCCAGTGCAGCCCAATTTACAATGACTTTGACACTCATCCACCCAAACACACACACATACACACACACACACACACACACACACACACACACACACACACACACTGGGGCTGCAAACAGACAGGAGGGTAGATACAAGATGCTCGACTCTCCCATGACACACATCAGGCTCATCAGCTGGCAGATGCATTGAGACACAACACACACACACACACACACACACACACACACACACACACACACACACACACACACACAGTAGAAATATTCTCCATTCTTTCATTCACTCTTCCTCCCAATGTACATTATCCGTTTCTCTGAGTTCCTTTATTAGATAATTGAAGTCTCCTCAAATCAACAAATTAAACGTACATATGACTAAAAATTCACTATGGATAAAATGACTACCAATTCCAAGAAGCAACATACACATGAAGAGTAAATGCAGATTGCTTCATCAGTAAACAAGCTGAGTCATGGCTCAGTATCATTTTGTACTATTTTGTAGTTCTTCAGTTAAAATGTGCTGGGATGTAGGAGAGCTACTCACACAGGGAGCTGCAACATTCAGGCTCCTTCATTCTTTTGTTTTTCTGAATATCGTTATCGAAGGAAACATCTGGCATCATGACGAGCATCTGCATGAAGCGCTGCTCTCCCTGCGTCTGTTTTGCAGGACCACTACGCACCCAAACACCGGCACAGCCTTGTGGCCCCGGCACCCTGGAGAAACATTTGGGATATGATACAGAGAGGTGTGTGTGTCTCCCCAGGGTGGGCTTGCTGGGCCCACCAGGGCAGAGTGCAGGGTGCAACAAGCAGATCTGCACTCTGTTACACTCTGTGGGTGAATCTGCCCTTTTCTAACATTAGCTGTTATTTACTTGTATTTTTGCAGCAGTAATGTAAACAAACGAGCCCAACACAATGCCACAGGGCTCCAAAGATGACACAGAGCCGCCTCACAAAGTTTCTCTGTGCTCTGTTTACGTGCAGGAGCTCTCCACATCACTTCCATCGTCTTTGAGCCACGCTGCGATGCTATTAATTATCAATAACGTTGTGCTAAAGCAATCATCTGTGTGACAGCAGTAATGTGTCCTCACTTTCCCAGCCCATGAAATAAAAAGCTACGATGCTGTATTTGTTTTGCAATTCCTAATTGAATTCCATCTAATTTATTAACTAGCAGCACAGCTCAGGACATAATGTGTTATGGAGATTGTGTGTTGTACATAGGAGGCTGTTTACTGCAGGCCACAATCCCATTACAGCTCACTAATATCAATATAAATCAGGTGTATAAAAGTACTAATCCACACACGGCCACGCCAGCACGGCTGATGAGAGCGGCTGATGAACATTACTCCCAGTCTGTCTGGCCTGATGTGTGTTATAGAGCAGGAGCGATGCTTCAAGGAGAGAAATAGCTGTCAGTGCCTCCTGTAAAGATAAGAAACTCTGATTTTTGTCTTTGAAAATTAGCTTCTCCCGGGAGTGAGGGAGGGTTTGATGTCAGCGATGTGTATCTGTAGTATTCCTCTAACAGATAGACATTATCACCGTCATAAGAAAGGAAAGGAGGTGCAGGGTTGGGAGTGACTAATGGAAGATGGAAGCTAGAAACAAATCGTTAAATATTTATGTGGCTTCCTTGTGGTATCATCTGAAACACAACAGGAAGACAAACAAACCTCAAATTAACTTCCTATTAATGGGCTGTCCTACCCTGCTGCCCACTAAGGATTCATCTCTCACGCACAGCTGCGGATGAAAACATTATAAATAGTGTTTGGTAGCGTTAATGTAACACTGAGGCTGCTGAAAGGCGACATCAAAACATCCAATAGGCTTCAGATGCAGGCTGCACGGTTTCCAGCTGGGGGTTACACTGATGCATCACTTATTAGAGGAAGGGGGATAGGAATCAGAATGCAGAAGGAGGGGGTAAGGGCATGGGTGTTGGTGGCTGGACGTCATGTGGGATAATGGGAACCATTAGGGAACAACGGGAGACGGATGTGTGTTAATTTATCAACATAGTTCAACTGGAACATGTGAAAGTGCAAAGTATTCATCAAACTGAAGCTGAAGTTTTAAGGAGGTTGTGTATATGAAAGTGTTTAAGAACTCTTCACTTTAATAAATAAAGGATTTTATTTCATTGTAACACATTAAATTGATTACCAAACTGTCCTCAAATAGCTCATAAGCAATGTTCTTCAGAGCATTAAAGGTACTGGACAGACAGATGTGACAGACAGATGTGCTTATGTCTCACGAAATCACCAATATGATCACAAACATGAGGCCTTAAAGTCACGGCGCTCCCCGTTGTTTCCCTCTCCTCATATTTGCGTATTTGTAGACTTCAACTGAACAATAAGTTCATCAGGAATTGAAAAGAAGAAAATGAAAGGGTTAACTACAACACTGAGGCTGAATACCTCCTGCATACTAGAAAAGGAGTGTCTTTCCTCTTTGTCTTCCTCTCCAACCTGCCCAACCTGCCCAACCTGCCAGACAGACAGACAGACAGGCCTTTACCGCCACTCCTGTTGATTATTCTGAAACTCCTTTAAGAGCTTTGCAAGGTTTTCATTTTTGAACCAATTTCCTTGGCCAGCCTACAGTCTCATCATGGCTGCTGACATCTCCCGTAACATTTATGAAAATCCATCTTGTCGTCACTTATTCCCATTCATTTCCCTGGCAGTGCCATCATCAACCTGCATAAAGTTGAAACCGATTTGAGAAAAGCTGTCACAGCAAACGTCAGGTGTGGTTTTATTTGTGCCAGAGTAAGAGTGTGGTGATGCAGCTCAGACTTTTTAATTAGTCTGCACTCACAGCTGCATTACCATACAACAATAAAGTGTCGTTCACAACAATAAAAGCAGACGTGCTGTTCCCGCCGTGATGGATTGCCTAACTTGAGGAAGTTTGTGAGATCTGCAGGTGATTTCCATGCTGTAGTGAAATAAATGGAAATGAGCGGCCACCTGGAAGAAGTAAAGAACAACAACAAAGGCTGATGTAACGTAAAAGAGGCTATAATGTTATAGATGTACGCCATAAATACACAAAACGTGTAAAAACCCCGGCAGGATCCTTGTGAAAGTGTTGCTTTTTATTTGGGAGGGAGATGCAGAGTTGATCTGGAGTGCAGCTTGAATAGGAGTGCATGTTTGTGCAGCTTTGACAGATAAATGCATGTAAAAATGAGAATGCATGCATCTGAGAGTCTCTGCTGCATAACATTTAAATACATAACAAATCACACAAACACCTTCCTCCTGTGTCAACACTTAGTTCAGTCTGCTCCTTTCATAGAAAACTAATTATTCATTGAATTGCAAAAACATTTCAAACTCTGCAAATAACCCCAAACAAACTTGAGTGAAGGTAAAGCTGTTTGTATTGAAGGCTTTCTTATTGAACAGGTGTCAAATAGGAAAAAACTCTCTGCTTCTAAGAACCTCAACCGCCACCAATCAATCCTCCCGTCTGCTGATTTCATTGTACACTGACGCCGAGGTGTGCCATGTGTGCGTCGTAACACTAATTCAGCTTTGGTTCTGCAGCAATCAGTCTGGTTTCTGACCTTTGAAGAAGTTCTGAGCAGATGTACGGATACCAAACATCAAGCCAGGAACAAGCAATTAATGATATTATGCTCGGGAACTAGTTTTCTGAAAGAAGCCTGACTGTTGGGTGTGTGTGTGTGTGTGTGTGTGTGTGTGTGTGTGTGTGTGTGTGTGTGTGTGTGTGTGTGTGTGTGATGCTGTTATGCCGAAGCTAGGCAGCCAAACTGTGGGTGTGCCGTCCTGTAAACACAAACACTTCCTTAAAGACACCTTTTCACACTTTCTTTGGGCAAACATGTTGAGTGTTTTCATCCAAGTCAGGTCCATAGGAGGTAAAGGAAAGGTACGAGTTTACATTTTCAAACACAACATGCAGGTATGACCTTGGTAAAGAATCCATTTGTGCTGAGATGAAGAAGGTCCAGCTCGTTAAGGAGCCGAGGTCACGAAACTACACGTTCTCTTATTTTAAGTTTGAGAGCAAACTTTATGTTCCCTGAATGGAGAAAAGTAGCAGCTGAGGTCTGACTGCAGCGCATCGCCTCCAAAAATCAATATGTGTTTATATAGATCTGATTTTCTCTGGATTTGTCTGAACAGAGTTTGCGAAATTCTCCAAGAAAACAAGAATAAAACATGATTGATTTAGAGCAGGTGTGTCAAACTCAAACACACATTCGGCCAAAATAACAAACTGGGACTAAGTTGCGGGCCAGACTTCATATTTCTTGCAAAAATGGACTACAGTTGTGCATGTTTTCACTTCTCTACAGATATATGATGATCAGCTTTTTCATATGGAAACATACTTAAGTTTAGCTTAAACATTAAGTCTGGAACAAGCACAGCTTAATATTATAAACAGGCTCTTATTTTATCTTAATGCCCTTTATTGCTATCCCCCGCTGTGGGACGGATAAATGATTATCTTATCTTATCTCTTATCTTAAGACAGTGAGCTAAGGTGCAGTGCTGATTGTATTCAATGTCTTACAGATCCTGCAGATTGTTAAGTAAACTTTCAAAACTACACACTTGAGTGGCCTCATTTCAAAAGTGAGCAACAGTTAGAGAGAACGATCATTTCACACACAAACAATCCAGAAACTTTGCATCGTGTGTAAGTCTGTAAAAAGGAAGAACCTTCCTCCAAACCTGCAGGAGGAAGAGAAGCAGCAACAACAGCTACAGGAGGAGGAGGAAGAGGAGGAGCAACAACAGCTACAGGTGGAGGAAGAGAAAGAGGAGCAACACAAGAGGAGGAAGCAGAAGCTGCAACGTCATATTCCTGAAACGAAAGTCAGTCAGTCAGAGTCCAGCAGAGCCTCGACTGAAGCAGAAGAGAAGCCAGAGGATCAGAAGTTTGTCCAAGTTTGTCTCTGCAGCGTCTCTGCAGCGTCTCAGCCAAACTCAGGTGAGTGCAGACAGAATCTTGTCAGTTTCAGCAGCAGCATGAGGTCCAGGCTGAGCTGCTCTCACACGTCTCACTTCACTGCTTCAGTCTTAAAGGCTTGGCTCTGGTTCACACACGTTGGTGTTTGTAAACACACGGCAGTTTTTACCGTCAGAGCAAGAAAAGAGCGTCAGGAAGTGTGTGTTTATCTGTGTTAGTGAGTCTCAGCACTGAGCCGCACCCACGGCAACAGGAAGTGAAGTGAGTGCAGCCTGTAGTCATGGTGACCTCATTAAAAGGCAAAGTTCAGCTCCAGAGTGAAAAGGGAAACTTTAAAGTTAAACAGTCTGAATAGAACTAAAGGGACAAAAGCTTCATGTCCTGATCAATACACAATCAATCCTCATGAAGCTGAGCCTGAAGCTGAGCCTGAAGTCTTTTCATGACGTTTCCTTGAGCGCCCCCTCAGGACAAACCCCAGGCTGCTCATAATATCCATCAAGAACAAAGTCGTCTCTCCTGTTTCACTCTGACATGAACTTCAGGAGCTTTAAGACTTCCAGACTCTTCATCCTGCTCAACAATCAGTGTTTGTGTCTCCAGAGATGTTTTCACTCATGTTCTCGTCTGTTCTCAGTTCGTAGACATGTCTGCTGCCAGCTGTCTGCGGTCTGAAGATCAGTTCCTGTGCTCCATCTGTCTGGAGGTCTTCACTGATCCAGTCTCCACACCATGTGGACACAACTTCTGCAAAAGCTGCATCACTCAACACTGGGACAGTGACGTCCTGTGTGTGTGTCCTCTGTGTAACAAGAGGTTCTGCACAAGACCTGAGATGAAGGTCAACACGTTCATATCTCAGATGGCTGATGAGTTCAGACAGTCGACTCAAAAGGAAGCCAGCAGAAGATCAGAGGAACCAGCTGCCAAACCAGGAGAAGTTCAGTGTGACTTCTGCACTGGAACCAAACTAAAGGCCATCAAGTCCTGCCTGAAGTGTGAGGCCTCCTACTGTGAGACTCATCTGGAGCCTCATCTGACAGCAGCACTCCTGAGATCACACCAGCTGATCAATCCTGTGGACAACCTGGAGGACAGGATGTGTAAGAAGCACAAGAAACCTCTGGAGCTCTTCTGCAGGACCGACCAGACCTGTTTGTGCCTCATCTGTCCTGTTTTAGACCACAAGAACCATGAGTTTGTTCCTCTGGAAGAAGGATATGAAGGAAAGAAGTCTGAGCTGGAGAAGATGGTGGCTGAACTTCAGCAGAAGATCCAGCTGACACTACTGAAGATCCAGGAGATGAAACAGTCAGCAAAGCTCTGCAGGGAAGCTGCAGACAGAGAGACAGCAGATGGAGATCAGGTCTTCACCGCTCTGAAGCAGCTTGTGGCGAAAATGCAGGCCGACTTCAGGAAGACCATGGAGGAGAAGCAGAGGAGCACAGAGAAACAGACTGAAGACCTCATCAAGGAGCTGCAGCAGGAACTCTCTGGGCAGAGAGAGAGAACTGCTGATGTGGAGAAGCTCCTACTCTCTGAAGATCACCTCCACCTCCTCCAGAGCTTCTCATCCATCAGCTCTGCTCCTCCCACCAAGGACTGGACACAGGTCAGAGTCCATCAAAGGTCACATGAGGGGAGTGTGGTGAAAGCTGTGGCTCAGCTGGAGGAGACCATCAGTAAGGAGGTGAAGAAGCTGCAGGAGAAGGTGGAGCTGAGGAGGATCCAGCAGTTTGCAGTGGACGTGACTCTGGATCCTGATACAGCTCATCCTGAACTCATCCTGTCTGATGATGAGAAACAAGTTCACTGTGGTGATGTGTGGAAGAATCTCCCAGACAACCCACAGAGATTTAATCAATTTGTTTATGTTTTAGCAAAGCAGAGTTTCTCCTCTGGAAGATTTTACTTTGAGGTTCAGGTCAAAGGAAAGACAGAGTGGGATTTAGGAGTGACCAGAGAGACGAGCGAGAGGAAGGGACTCATCACAGTGAGCCCTCAGAGAGGTTACTGGACTGTAGTGTTGAGGAATGAAGATGAGTACAAAGCTTGTTATGACCCTCCTGTCCCTCTGAGTCTGGAGTCAAAGCCAGAGAAGGTGGGCGTGTTTGTGGACTATGAGGAGGGTCTGGTCTCCTTCTATGACGTGGATGCTGCAGCTCTGATCTTCTCCTTCACTGGCTGCTCCTTCACTCATAAGCTCCTCCCATTCTTCAATTCTGGTGTTAGAAACTCCGCCCCTCTGATCATCTCAGCTGTCAGTCACTCTGCCTAACCTGCAGGAGTTTACATGAAACGTTTCTGTGGTTTAAGGGAACTAAAGTACAAAGGATCAGCTGATCTTCCCTCTTTACTTTGTCTTTTCTTCACATTCTGATGACATCATATTTGTTTCTGGTTGCTTCTTCCTGCTGTAACACAACAATTTACTCACACTGATCTAAGAACTGTGATTACTGTTCATCAATCAATCAATCAGAAGCTTTGAGTCAAGTCTTTGCATGTAAGTGTGATCAATCAAAAGGTTTGATTGATCTCTGTAAATATCACAAATGTTGGGTTGTGGTTTATGAATGGACTGAATTCTGTCTTTGATCTTTGGAACAAAAACAATAATAAAGTTGGGATGAGGTCATGTCAGCTGTTTTCATGTTTGGTATCAAATCTGAAAACATGTTTGACTTTCAGGTTTGAGTGCAGAGCTCTGTTCATGTAAGACTGTATCTGTAATCTAATAAACAAAACCAGAGCTTTCCAATCATGTTTAACCCTTTAATCCATGCTGTTTCAATCACACATATAAGCAGGGGAGTTTAAAAGTGTAAAATGCTGCACTGAGTTTTAGTTGTAGATGATTCTCAAGCCCTTTGCTGCTGACTACATAACAAAAGTGAAATAGTGGAAATGGTACAAGTAGGCGGGGCTAAAGAAGGCTACAGTAAATATCATCATCCTCTGTTCCTCTCTCATTACCTACAGTGATGTCTCTCTCTCTCTCTCTCTCTCTCTCTCTCTCTCTCTCTCTCTCTCTCTCTCTCTGTGTTCTCTGTGGTGGAATCGTCCTCCATCTGGACTTTAGATGCATTTAAGCTCTGTAGGAAAGCGGCACGTGGCTTTGATCTCCATCTCTGTCACATATCTGATTTACTCATGTTCTCCTTCTCTCCATGTACCGATGCTTTGTGGTCAAAGTGTGATAGGAATAAGAAGTCTGGTGTGAGAAGCAGCAGCCTAGAAACCTAGCTGGGGAGTTGAGACCAAGCCTAGAGATCTGAGCGTTCTTCATGTCTGACTGTTGTGTTATGTTTCCACCTTATTGCTCTTCTCTTAACCCCCAGGTTGCTCTGTAAAGTCTCAGTTTATTATTTATGTCAAACTGTTAGATATTGTTATGATTGGCAGGCGATCAAGTTATTTGAAGGTTGGACCCAGTTATGTGGAACAGACACCAGTACATGGAATCAGGTGGTTAACAAACACAAACCAGGATGAAGCTGGGCGCTGCTGCTGGAGACGCTGAACACGGAACGCTTGGCCACATTTGGCCCGCAGGCCTGAGTTTGTCATAAATATAGTTAAGTAAGTAAGTTTACTTCTCAGGAAGATTAGGCCAAAGTCTACAGTCTATAACAAAATGCTGATAATGTTTCTATCCTTAAACAATAATTATACACACAATATCTATCTATATATCTATAAAATGTTACACGTGGGAAACATTTTCCAAGCAAATCCGTGCCCGATGAAAGGTTAAAGCCATTTCCTACCTGGAGATCCATCTTTGTCCACATTCTATCTGTTGTATCAATGTTGTTTGTTCACTCCACACTGTAATGTGTTTCATGTGTGTGTGTGTGTGTGTGTGTGTGTGTGTGTGCGTGTGCGTGCGTGCGCGTGTGCGTGTGTGTGTGCGTGTGTGTGTGTGTGTCAAACTGGTCCAAATGGAAACTGATCAGCGGGGCTACGAGCTCTTTCATTCATTTTTCATTCATTCATTTCCCTTAATGTTTCCTTCGATGCACTGTGTTGTTGTGTTATGATGACGCAACTCTGTCAGCTCTTTGTCAAGTCACAGGAGTTCAGCCAGAGAAGGTGGATGGTGAGTTCATCATGTTAGGGGGACGCCTGGGGACGAAACTGAAACGGTTCCTTTGGTCTGCAAAGTTTTCCTGTCATTCTCTCACATTACTTCACTAAGAGCCAGGATGTATACGATCTCTGTCACAAGAAGAGACGAGTCAATGTAACACACACAAAGGGGACACGTTCAGTATCGTTCAGGGGACAGTTTACTATCATTTAGTATACTAATATAGAGTAGAACTGTGGAATAGCGAGCAGAATCCTGTATTAGAACCCTCTAACAACATAACAACCCTGCTGCTGTGTGACATAAAGCTGAGTTGTGTTGTCATTGTAGTGTCGTGACATTGGCGGTGTTGCGTAACCTATGGCTGAGTCATGCTGCAGATGTATCCACACGACGTTTTCAGCCGTTATCCTCTCTTGTTTGTCTGATTTATGCTCAGGAAGAAGAAGAAGTAACAGTAGTGGTGAGAGTGCAGCGATGAAGAGGATTAGCAGTATTTACGCTTCCAGATGTTTGTCTAGAAGTCAGTAATCACCAACGAGCGCACTCTGGGATGGGAGTCCTGAGGGGAGGTAAGCCCGTGATGGGGGAGGAGCTTAGCATCCAGCACGCAAAAACAAAAAGCAGGGGAATCTTTGATGGGATTACAGTCAAGAGACAAACACCGAGAGGAAAACATGAAGAGGCTTAATCTTCCCTGTTTCTCTGAGACACACACAGCTTTGTGCACCTGGTCATTTGTTGATATAAAAAGCCACATCTTTGGCAGGTAATTATAGCCTTCCATCACATTCCTATAGACGGCTTCACTCCTCTGTCAGCTTTAAAGCTCTTCTGCTGATTGTAAGTTCTATGAACCCAAATCACAGATCAGGGCGTGAACAAAGTTGTTTTTGTGACAGGAAATAAGAGCTAAATAAACAATGACGCACCTAAATGCCGATGCCTATGAGCAGCGCCGGGCTGAGACGAGTTCATTCTGATCCAGACGCTCCTGGACGCCCGTCAGTTAGTTCAGTTCTTACGTCAGAACTCGAGAGCAGTGAAGGAGTGCTGAACAGCAAAACAGGCAGTGTGGATGTGGAGCCCCCGCTGTGTGTGTGGATGGTGTATTCTGCTGGGCCCCCAGCTGTCTCTCTTGGTTGATCTGAGCCCCCCAGCTGTGGTGACCACCAGGCTGCTGTTATCAAAGCCGTCTGATGTCTCCCACAGTCGGTACTATAGAGAACCCACGTGTCCTTTTGTAAATATGTCCCTTCAGTCGCCATTCAAACGAGAGGCGTGCTCGGCATAATAATGATCTCCATTCATCTGCCTACTGTGGCAGATATAATGCTTTAAAAGCTACTTCACACACACAGAATCATGGAGTGAATACATTTACAATTCCAGTGAAAGAGTGATGTAACAGGTCTGCAGTGTGGAGAGACGAGTGCAGAACACCAGCACACGCACATTTAAACGGTTTCATTGTGACACGGAACTGCAGTGAAAACGTCGTAATTTACAGACAAGCAGCTGGTCCATAAAGGTTACAGCCACGGGAATAACACACACACACACACACACACACACATGAGCTTCACAGTGACCAGGGTCAGAGCAGGATCATGTGCTCACCTTATTTAGAAAATAATCCAGTTTTCTTATCTTATTCTGCGCCGTACAAATGGACAGAATGAGACACACAAGGGTATAGAACCTATAACATACTGGCCTGTAGGTATTGCAGGGGGGGGGGCGTGACAAGGGAGAACATTTGTTGAAAGCAAAAATGCTGTGACACAGTAAAGGTTACACAGTATTACACCGTTAGACTTTTAATAATTCCAGTGTAAAGGTGATTTGTCACTTTATTATTTATTTTGTTTTGTTAAATAATAGGTTGCAGTTTTATGAATTGCAATGGTTAAAATAAATTCCAATGGAGTTTGGAACCTACAGAGATGTGTGTGTGTGTGTGTGTGTGTGTGTGTGTGTGTGTGTGTGTGTGTGTGTTTGTGTGTGTGTCTGTGTTTGGGGGGGTGGGGGTGAGGGGGGTGGGGGGGTGGAAGGTTTGGGAACCACAGTGCTAAGGACCTCAGGATTGGTGTGTGAAGTGGATGAACTCCATCAGGTGTCATCATACAAAGAACAGTAAATGTGGAAATCCCTTAAATAGGATCGAGGCCTCAGTTTTCCCCTTTCATGAAACTGTAGCCTTAAAGGTGAGAAGGCCTCCGTCTGTTCATTGAGACTGCCACTATGTTCAAACACCAACACACTCCCCACCATCTGTGTGTTGGATACAGGAGAAGGAGACACAGTATCCACTCACGCTCACTCAGCAGGGCGTCATGGAGACATTAGTCCAAAGTTAATTTGAAAGACTCGGTACAAACCAACGGCCAGGTGCATCAAACCGCAGGATGATCATTATGCAGAGGCTCATTTCCTGCTCTCAACAGCTGGTCAACTGATACTATAGCTACCCAGACGCTGGAGGTGGTTGGGCAACACGCTGGGCCTAATCAAATAAGCATCAACACGCTCTGGATCTGTGTGGAAGGCTGAACGTGGCAAAGCTCGGAATAGTAAACTCAATTCTAAACTGTAAATTGACAGAGAGTAATCCCACCAATTCCACCCAAAGATGAATGCAACAGTTCTGCGGCACACTGAGCCCGCTCGGTTATTTACTAAACCAGGACACTCTGGGATTTATTGCACAAGTATGCAAAGGAAATCAGGTTACTTTCTGCATGAGGATTATATTCAATCACTGACCTTTAGAGCTGAGAGAGGGAGGGCTATGCTATCCTCCCATTCAAATCAACCTGTAATGGAGAGCCATGCATAAATGATGGATGAGATCTGCACGGAGCGTCGCTGCCACAGGGAGCTGCACATCGTTCATGTGACTCCGGCTTTTTCACCGCGCTCCTCTCCCTCCGTTGTAGCCCAGAGAGGAAGAGGGCAGAAATGTTTAATCATAATATTAAGAGTGTGCTGCTACAGCGATCCTCCACATGAACACGTGTAGCTGCAGCAAATCTGAAGGTGTACTTAGAAGAGCTTGTAACTTTATAAACCCATGTTACATGCTGATGCAAAATTGCAGTTTCTAGACAGAATCCTTATCTTCTTCATTATCCAAACTAAAGTAATCTTCAGTTAACTACATTTACACAAATCAAACTGCTTTCATGCAAAGCAAATCTTTCAAATTGTCTTGTTAAATGGTGAAGCGTGTGGAACAGACAGAGGGGAGAGAACTAGTTTGTATTTTGTTATTGGAAAGGAATCTGACAGCTTTCTATCTGTGACAATCAACATGTTCAGCACGACAACCGGCCTTTTCTCAGAGGGATTACATTCAAAAGCTCCAATTACATTCAAATTACAAACACAATAAGAAATTAATTGTTAACATTGAACTGAAAATGGCAACATTTTAGACAGAATACTGATCTGAGCTCATTGAGCAGCAGCAGCAGCAGCAGCAGCAGCAGCAGCAGGTTGCATCGCCTTCACTCAGGTCTGCAGTCCAATCAGAAAGATAGAAATGACTGAGATCACTATTAAACCATCATTTTAAAAAGGTTTTCCCAGTATGTCACATAACTCTGAGCTGATTTTCTTTCAAATCCATATTTCTGCTGGGTTCTGCGGCTGGTAAATGTAAATGTGTCATTTCAGCTGAACATCTGTGGGATCTGTGGGAACGGTGGGATCGTGGACCTTTGAAGAAGCTGCCAGCTGCTGGAGAAGACGACTCCCCCTCAGTCCCAGAGGTGTGAACGGAGAGATGTTGGAGCTGGGACACCAACCTTGGTTTTCAGTATCAAAGCTGAACCATGAATGCCACCCCCAAGGCCTCCTGCACATTTGTGATTTGACAGAAAACATTGCCAATAAATGTAATCGTCTTTTCAGCAGCAGGCGTTGAAGACGTTACGTTCTGTTTCACTCCCTCCTCAAGGTCGGCCCAATGTTTGTTTAAGGAGAAAACAAATCAACTTTCATCCTTTTAAAACATCTTAACACGGCAAACTGTGTCTGACAAAACCCCTGTTAGTCTACATGTGGTGTTAGTTCAGCTCTGAAACAGGACGCTGGTGTGTGAGAGCCTCTTTGTCTGTGCTGCACTGGAACAATGGCTTGGCAGGAGACCAAATCATCTAATTAAGCGGTCCGGCACAATGTTAAATACAGAAGCCCTCTGCAAAGGTGAGCGGCTGGCCAATAACTCTGGGAACAAGGTCGAAGTGCTCAACATGATCTCTCTTCATTCCACACTGCTGGACATGGGGATAATCTCATGCATCTTTAATCCTGTTAGAGAACATTCAGGCTGAAGGAAACAAGGAGAAAGTTGGAGAGAAGAGAGCGAAACTGCAACGCAATAAAGCCAAACGCAGCCACTCGTGGTGTGGGAACACATTTACGTGCTCGGCGTGATAGAATGGTACAGGTAGCATCGTTAAACACAACACTAATTGCTTTGGTAAAGCACTTTAACAACACAATAAACAGAAGTACATTGCGTTTGTGATCAGGCTATAATCCAAGAGCTATTTTCATAAAACTATAGAGACGTCTGTGTTCTACATGGAGAGGTTCATAAGTTTACAGCCGAACATTATCCTGTGTCTATTCCTATCATCCCTGCGTGTCCACCCCTGGAACACCGCACACACACTTATGGACTATTTTATCATGACAGGTTGCAATTTCATTTCTGGTGAACCTGTCTTCCCTCACACTGCCTCGTCAATACGCCATAGAAATTTCTCTTGTTCCCCAGAATCCCTTTTTATAGCTCCCAGAGAACGGGATTCTTTTTCTTATTGCTGTCAATCAAAAGGGGGAGTAAGAACACACTAATGTGGCAAGTTAGGCCAAGAACACAATCATCATAAAGCTCTTATTGTACAGATGGTAATATGAATGTAAATGGTAGTTCAGGTTCTGCTCCCTGAGTTGTAGCAGCATGCGAGCTAAAGTCTCAGCAAGAAACCCAATCAGCCCCCTGGGGGTAGAGATCAGATCCAGCAGGCACGGATCACAGGCACATGGAACATTCATACTTTCAAGAGATAAGCCAGATAAATGTGGAATCAGGAGAGGAGGAGACGTCTCCAGGTCAAAGAGCTCAACCAGTCCAGAGCAGAGACGAGCTGGCAGCCTGGGCTAAGGTGCCTCATGGGACCGGTGTTGGTTCTGATCCAACCATGTGACACCTACAGGCTACATGTCTGGCCTCAAGTCATACAGTTCTGAATCTAACTCAGGGGTGTCAAACTCAGGCCACATCACGTGTGACATCACGAGCCATCTCGATTAGCTCAACCTGCAGCTTCATGGGGGGGGCCGTGTCATCACACACACATGTACGCTGAGGTGAGGGCTCTGTAAAACTAAATTGTGCCTGTGGGAGAGAAGGACGCTGCAAGGAACTTGGGCCATTTTCCGTGCCGCCAAAACAAGAAAGTTTCATCACAGACACAATTCCCCAACAACTCCATCCCCAAGCTGCTCAAATGCTCTCTATGTTCGGTTCGTTCTGTGAAAAAAAGGTTTCCATTGAAAATGAACTTGAAAGGTTACAGATAGAGAGAGACATAATAATTATTTTCTTTTATTTATTTAGATAAAAGTAAGAAACAAATGCCACTGATGTATCTCTAATTTGAAAATCTATTTCTCATTATAATATTAAGCTGTGCTTGTTCCAGACTTAATGTTTAAGCTAAACTTAAGTATGTTTCCATATGAAAAAGCTGATCATCATATATCTGGAGAGAGGGGAAAACATGCAATTGTAGTCCATTTATCAAGAAATATGGAGTCTGGCCCAGTTTGTTATTTTGGCCCACTGTGAATTTGAGTTTGACACCCCTGATCTACACCGTGCTCCGGTCTGATGCCTCCACCATGGTTGCCACAGCTGCAGGTTTAGGGGGGGCAGAGAGTTTGACTTTGCTTCGATTTCAGTTCCGGTTTGTTCCATGGAGTTTTGAGTTGGCCCTTCAATGCTGCGCTGTTCTGTTTTAGTGAGTGGACCTTTTGTTTTTCCTGTGCTCCTGGATTCTGTTTTTGGGATCCACTCACTCTCGCTTCGTCAAGCGTTCCGTGTTCAGCGTCTCCAGCAGCAGCGCCCAGCTTCATCCTGGTTTGTGTTTGTTAACCACCTGATTCCATGTACTGGTGTCTGTTCCACATAACTGGGTCCAACCTTCAAATAACTTGATCGCATGGCAATCATAACAATATCTAACAGTTTGACATAAATAAATAAACTGAGACTTTACAGAGCAACCTGGGGGGTAAGAGAAGAGCAATAAGGTGGAAACATAACACAACAGTCAGACATGAAGAACGCTCAGATCTCTAGGCTTGGTCTCAACTCCCCAGCTAGGTTTCTAGGCTGCTGCTTCTCACACCAGACTTCTTATTCCTATCACACTTTGACCACAAAGCATCGGTACATGGAGAGAAGGAGAACATGAGTAAATCAGATATGTGACAGAGATGGAGATCAAAGCCACGTGCCGCTTTCCTACAGAGCTTAAATGCATCTTAAGTCCAGATGGAGGACGATTCCACCACAGAGAACACAGAGAGAGAGAGAGAGAGAGAGAGAGAGAGAGAGATCACTGGAGGTAATGAGAGAGGAACAGAGGATGTTTGATATTTACTGTAGCCTTCTTTAGCCCCGCCTACTTGTACCATTTCCACTATTTCACTTTTGTTATGTAGTCAGCAGCAAAGGGCTTGAGAATCATCTACAACTAAAACTCAGTGCAGCATTTGACACTTTTAAACTCCCCTCTGTGCTTATATGTGTGATTGAAACAGCATGGATTAAAGGGTTAAACATGATTGGAAAGCTCTGGTTTTGTTTATTAGATTACAGATACAGTCTTACATGAACAGAGCTCTGCACTCAAACCTGAAAGTCAAACATGTTTTCAGATTTGATACCAAACATGAAAACAGCTGACATGACCTCATCCCAACTTTATTATTGTTTTTGTTCCAAAGATCAAAGACAGAATTCAGTCCATTCATAAACCACAACCCAACATTTGTGATATTTACAGAGATCAATCAAACCTTTTGATTGATCACACTTACATGCAAAGACTTTACTAAAAGCTTCTGATTGATTGATTGATGAACAGTAATCACAGTTCTTAGATCAGTGTGAGTAAATTGTTGTGTTACAGCAGTAAGAAGCAACCAGAAACAAATATGATGTCATCAGAATGTGAAGAAAAGACAAAGTAAAGAGGGAAGATCAGCTGATCCTTTGTACTTTAGTTCCCTTAAACCACAGAAACGTTTCATGTAAACTCCTGCAGGTTAGGCAGAGTGACTGACAGCTGAGATGATCAGAGGGGCGGAGTTTCTAACACCATGATGAAACCCAGGATCAAAGAATGGGAGGAGCTTATGAGTGAAGGAGCAGCCAGTGAAGGAGAAGATCAGAGCTGCAGCATCCACGTCATAGAAGGAGACCAGACCCTCCTCATAGTCCACAAACACGCCCACCTTCTCTGGCTTTGACTTTAGACTCAGAGGGACAGGAGAGCCATCATGAGCTTTGTACCCATCTACATCCCTCAACCCTACAGTCCAGTAACCTTCCTGAGGTCTCAGTTTGATGAGTCCCTTCCTCTTGCCCGTCTCTCTGGTCACTCCTAAAGTCCACGCTGTCTTTCCTTTGACCTGAACCTCAAAGTAAAATCTTCCAGAGGAGAAACTCTGCTTTGCTAAAACACAAAAATCTGTATTAAATCTCTGTGGGTTGTCTGGGAGATTCTTCCTCACAACACCACGGTGAACTTGTTTCTCATCATCAGACAGGATGAGGTTAGGATGAGCTGTATCAGGATCCAGAGTCACGTCCACTGCAAACTGCCAGATCCTCCTCAGCTCCACCTTCTTCAGCAGCTTCTTCACCTCCTTACTGAAGGTCTCCTCCAGCTGAGCCACAGCTTTCACCACACTCCCCTCATCTGCCCTTTGATGGACTCTGACCTGTGTCCAGTCATTGGTGGGAGGAGCAGAGCTGATGGATGAGAAGCTCTGGAGGAGGTGGAGGTGATCTTCAGAGAGTAGGAGCTTCTCCACATCAGCAGTTCTCTCTCTCTGCCCAGAGAGTTCCTGCTGCAGCTCCTTGATGAGGTCTTCAGTCTGTTTCTCTGTGCTCCTCTGCTTCTCCTCCATGGTCTTCCTGAAGTCGGCCTGGGTTTTCTCCACAAGCTGCTTCAGAGCGGTGAAGATCTGATCTCCATCTGCTCTCTCTCTGTCTGCAGCTTCCCTGCTGAGCTTTGCTGACTGTTTCATCTCCTGGATCTTCAGTAGTGTCAACTGGATCTTCTGCTGAAGTTCAGCCACCATCTTCTCCAGCTCAGACTTCTTTCCTTCATATTCTTCTTCCAGAGGAACAAACTCATGGTTCTTGTGGTCTAATACAGGACACATGAGGCACACACAGGTCTGGTCGGTCCTGCAGAAGAGCTTCAGAGTTTCATTGTGCTTCTTACACATCCTGTCCTCCAGGTTGTCCACAGGATGGATCAGCTGGTGTGATCTCAGGCGTGCTGCTGTCAGATGAGGCTCCAGATGAGTCTCACAGTAGGAGGCCTCACACTTCAGGCAGGACTTGATGGCCTTTAGTTTGGTTCCAGTGCAGACGTCACACTGAACTTCTCCTGGTTTGGCAGCTGGTTCCTCTGATCTTCTGCTGGCTTCCTTTTGAGTGGACTGTCTGAACTCAGCGGCCATCTGAGATACGAACGTGTTGACCTTCATCTCAGGTCTTCTGTAGAAAGTGTCTTTACACAGAGGACACTCACACTGGACGTTACTGTCCCAGTGTTGAGTGATGCAGCTTTTGCAGAAGCTGTGTCCACATGGTGTGGAGACTGGATCAGTGAAGACCTCCAGACAGATGGAGCACAGGAACTGATCTTCAGACAGCAGACAGCTGGCAACAGACATGTCTACAAACTGAGAACAGAGGAGAACATGAGTGAAAACATCTCTGGAGACACAAACACTGATTGTTGAGCAGGATGAAGAGTCTGGAAGTCTTAAAGCTCCTGAAGTTCATGTCAGAGTGAAACAGGAGTGACGACTTTGTTCTTGATGGATATTATGAGCAGACTGGGGTTTGTCCTGTGGGGGCGCTCAAGGAAACGTAATGAAAAGACTTCAGGCTCAGCTTCAGGCTCAGCTTCATGAGGATTGATTGTGTATTGATCAGGACATGAAGCTTTTGTCCCTTTAGTTCTATTCAGACTGTTTAACTTTAAAGTTTCCCTTTTCACTCTGGAGCTGAACTTTGCCTTTTAATGAGGTCACCATGACTACAGGCTGCACTCACTTCACTTCCTGTTGCCGTGGGTGCGGCTCAGTGCTGAGACTCACTAACACAGATAAACACACACTTCCTGACGCTCTTTTCTTGCTCTGACGGTAAAAACTGCCGTGTGTT